>NC_056741.1:1752855468-1752974323 GCF_019279795.1 Protopterus annectens | reverse complement strand
CTACTATCAGTGTCATGAGTACAGAAAGACTTTTGCATTCATAATTTTCTTGTCTACCTTATTACAAGTCACTGTACCAGGCAGTGCTGTATGGCCTTTTGAGAACATTGCACATCTTAGTCCAAATTCTCCTAAATATTGTCGCCAGTGAACAAAAAGCACACGTCATAGCACTCTTCATGTAAATATGTGTAGGCCCTGAAACTTACTTCATACCTTAAATACATGTATCACATCACACAAACCCCTTTGCCATCGATTTTGCGACTGCTGCATAATGCTACACTGTCTCACACTGTGCATCACACTTTAGTACATAGTCACACAAGTTATAATGTGTCAATGGTACCAGCCATCATCATCTGCACAGGTCACAGGGAGCACACTACACAAAGGCTTGGACTATAAACACTGTTAGGAGGGCATAACTGCTACACAGGATTTTGAACATTGCGATACCTGTGCCATGTTACCACACACTTGCTAATCAGGGTTATGTCTAACAATTAATGGTTTTCAGTCATTGTGCAAGAGTGCCTATGGAAATGGATTCCAGAATTACAAGCAAATCCTTAATTTAATGCCTTCTGCACTTGTTTTTTAGTCATTTATTAATTTAATTGCATTTAATTAAACTGTATTTGCTGTAATATTGATACACGTGTGCTAGCCTGCACTGCATTCGAATTGTATTTACTGCTAGTTTAGCTGTTTTTCTGTTAAAAAAAAAATTCCTAGCTTGTTTCCTGCCTTTCCTGTAACTTATCTAGTCCAGATACAAACTGGCTGTATCCAGGACAGTTTGTAAGCTCCTGAGCCCCCCAAGCCTTTCTGTGTTGGAGGGAAGCCTTCTAGCTTATCAGTGGGAGTGGTAATGACTAGGTAGCCTATCTACCACAGGAGGAGAGGTTTCTGGCCCAGAAATGATAGTTTATTGGCCATTTGGGAAGCTCTTCCATCTCTTTCAACCTTCTGATTCAAAAGCCTGTGTTTGTGCTTGTTTCCTGCCTTTCCTGTTACTAGTCTAGTCCAGGTACAGATTTGCTGTATCCACGACTCTTTGTAAGCTTCTGAGCCCCCCCCCCCCAGCCTTTATGTGTTGGAGGGAAGCCTTCTAGCTTATCAGTGGGAGTGGTAAGTATCAGGTAGCCTATCTACCATGGGAAGAGTGGGTTTTGGCCCATAAATTGTAGTTTATTGGCCATTTAAGCAGTTTTTCATCTCTTTCAACTTGCTGGCTTAAAAGCCTGCATTTGCGCTTGTTCCCCACCTTTTCTGTAAGTAATCTAGTCCAGGTACAGATTTGCTGTATCCAGGACTCTTTGTAAGTTTCTGAGCCTCCCAAGCCTTTCTGTGTTGGAGGGAAGCCTTCTAGCTTATCAGTGGGAGTGGTAAGCACTAGGTAGCCTATCTACCACAAGAGGAGTGGTTCCTGGCCCAGAAATTGTAGCTACTGGCCGTTTGGGCAGTTTTTTCCCATCTCTTTCAACTTTCTGGTTTAAAAGCCGCACTTGCGCTTGTTTCCCACCTTTCCTCTTACTAGCCTAGTCCAGATACAGAGTTGCTGTATCCAGGACTGTTGGCAAGCTTCTGAGCCCTGCAAGCCTTTCTGTGTTGGAGGGAAGCCTTCTAGCTTATCAGTGGGAGTGGTAAGCACTAGGTAGCCTATCTATCACAAGAGGAGTGGTTCTGGCCCAGAAATTGTAGTTTATTGGCCGTTTGGGCAGTTTTTTCCATCTCTCTCAACTTTCTGGTTTTAAAGACCGTGTTTGCACTTGATCCCCACCTTTCTTGTAACTAGTCTAGTCCAGGTACAGATTTGCTGTATCCAGGACTGTTTGTAAACTTCTGAGCCCCCCAAGTCTTTGTGTTGGAGTGTAGCCTTTTAGCTTAGTAGTGGGAGTGGTAAGTACTAGGTAGCCTGTCTACCACAAGAGGAGTGGTTCTTGGCCCAGGAATTGTGGTTTATTGACCATTCGGGAAGTTGTTCATCTCTTTCAACTTTCTGGTTTAAAAGATCACATCTGCGCTTGTTTCCCATCTTTCCTGTAACTAACCTACTGGATAGCACTAGAAAGCCTTAAACTGATATAAACCTTCTAGCTTAAAAGAGAGACTTTGGAGTGATTATCAGTTTTCTGTATTTTCTTGCTGTACTTAACTGTTTTCCACCTAAACTCTGATTTTCCAGCACTTATTGTGATTTAAAAGCTTGTTTTTCTTTCACATATTGTACTTATTTGACTGCCTACACTTTTAAAAAGTTGTTTTTTGTTTAAATAAATTGTTTAACTGTTGTAGGCTACACACTAAAGTGTGATAGCCTTTTCTGATCACTTGTAGTCATTTAAAAAAAAAAAAATCTTGTTTCCTGCCTTTCTAAGCTAGTATAGTCCAGTTTTCAGGCTAGTGCTGAATTCAGGGCTGTGTTACAAGTTTCTGTGTTGCCCATGCCTTACTTGGATAGAGGGAAGTTTCTCTGTTCACTTGTGAGAGAGGGGAACTTTGAGCAACCATCTGTCCCTGGAGGAGTGGTTCCAGCCCAGAAATTAGTAGATTAAAAAACGCATTGCACGGTTTTGTGCGCCGGGCAGCACTAGTTAGCTAGGGTAAAATTATTCCTGGCTCCACTAAGTCTCCTCTTCAGTTTTTTTACTTGAAACTAGTCTAACTCTCAACCTAAGCACTCAAAAAGCATCCTACAGTCCATCACTGCTCAGACCTAATAGCAAGCACTAATATACCCAGACACTTTATCCACCCCTCACCAACCAAGCGACTAAGCAGCTCACCCTACTATTCAGGCATGACCAAAGGGCAACTTCAGGTGTACTCTGCAGTCCAGCTGGTGAATCTGGGTATCCTGAAGCAATGTTACAACTGCCTCATGTACACAGACAGCCCTCTCCTCCTACCACAAAACACTAATATATGTGAGAGATGCAATTATACAGCCAAACTGGAGGCTAAGGTATCTCCACCCAAGACTGGAACAGACAGTCATGAGGAGAAAGTTAACACTTGCACCACACTTCTAGCCTCACATAGACCTACTAAACCAGCACTGGCAAAAAATACACATAAATACACAAAATCATACTCAGAGGCTCTAAATAAAAACCTGCAAAAGCATCAGAGAGCTCCAAAGCAGACACCCACAAAACCTGCACCTCCCATCACAAACCAGACAACACATAAAACACAAAATCAATCTGCCGCACAATCACAGCCCTTAAGGTGAAATAACATACCTAACACACTAGTAATTGATGACTCAATAGTCAGGCACACTGACGCCTCACTCACTAGGCTGGACAAGGAGAAGGTTACTGTTAGCTGCCTGTCAGGAGCCAGAATCTGCCACATAACACAAGCACTCAGGTCACTCCAGAACAAGTACAAATATGACTCTGTCATTGTTCATGTTGGTGTGAATGACTGGAGACGTACCTCCCTGGACTACATGAAAAGAGACATGGAAGAGCTCTCTGATCATGTAGCCCAGGCAGGTATGACCCTGACCCTGAGTAGCATCCTGCCCACACCAAGAATGATACCTCAGTATAAAGAAAAAATGATCAATTTCAACAATTGTCTAAGCTTCTGGTGTCATTCAAAGGGGATCCAGTGTCTTTCAGCCTGGGATGACATACTCGACATGCCGCGTTACTTCGCAAGTGATGGCTTACACCTGTCACCCCTTGGCTTTCAAATACTGGCCAAGGCTCTTGCTGCCACCATAGTGCCTTTTTTAGGCAAGGCTCAAAATTCAAACCCACCTCCGTAAACAGCACAAGTAAAAAAAATGAGGGTTATGCTACTCAACGCCAGGAGTTTAAAATCTGAAAATGCAAGGGCTCGAAGCACTCCTAAGTATGGAGAACGTCGACATCTGTGCAGTAACTGAAACCTGGTTCAAGGCTCCAGAGAGCACTCCAGCACTACTGGGCTACAACTCATACTACACATTTCAGCCACAGAACACGGACCAAAACACAAAAGGAGGGGGTGTATCCATATTCAGCAAGGATACCCACACCTCCAGGTTAGTGGTGCAGCATAATACCTCTGAGATCATCCATGTGCAACTAATATTGGGTAAATCTGCAATGCAAATTGTGGCCTGCTACAGATTATCCTTCATGACCCAGGACCACCACTCTGCCTTTCTGGAGACACTGGAAAACATAAAGGTCCTACCGAACACCCTGATCTTGGTAGATTTCAATTACCCTACTATTAACTGGGAAAACTACTTGAGTACAAACTCCCAGGCTCAGCACTTCCTGGAATTTATCAACTGAAATGCCCTGGATCAACTGGTAAACTCCCCTACCAGAGGCCACAACATATTGGACCTGGTCATCACCAACATGGGCGACAGGTGCTCCATACCGGAGGTCAACCCGTCACTGGTTAGATCAGACCATAAACTAATCACCCTGGATGTCCACACCCCACCACCACCCCCAACCAAGGAAACCACAGTGAAAAACTTTTCTAAAGCAAACTTCACCTTACTTAAGGCAGAGGTGGTAAGTTTCACAGCCCCTACGCTAAAGGATAACACTGCCCAAGATGCAGAATCCTTTACAATTGCACTCTATGAGCACCTACAAGGATGCATGGATTGTGCCATCCCTAGCAAAACCAAGACTCACTCCCCTAAGAGAAGGAAACCAATCTGGTGGACCCCTGCCATAAACAGGTTATACAATAAAAGGAGAAAACTAGTTCAGAAAAAAAGCAAATCCCAAGAAGGAAAGCCATCCCTGATCAGTATCAGTAAGAAACTAATGTCCCTCATAAAATAATCCAAGGCTAACTTCAAAAGAAAAATAGCCAAACATTTGAAAGATAACCACAAAGTCTTCTTTAGCTATGTCAAGAATCTAAGTGGCAACTAGCAGATATGCTCTGAGATAGTGCAAAATAGCACAAAATATACTGAACCTACTGATATTGCCAACATACTGGCAGATAGATTCAGTACAAACTTCACCTCCCTCTCACCTTCAAAAGGGCCCACAACAATACCGGAAAAGTGTAGTGTCCCGGAAATCACAGAAGCACAGGTGAAAACAGCCCTTTCAAAAGCCAAAAACACAGCATCAATGGGGCCAGATGGTGTCCCAGGCTGCGTCTTGCACAAACTAACCCCCCACCTAAACACGCTGTTCAACCTCAGCCTCTCCACAGGCTATGTGCCCATAGAATAGTGCACAGCAATAGCTATTCCGCTCTACAAAGGAGGGTCCACAACTGACCCTGGTAACTATCGCCCCATAAGCCTGACTAGCCTGGTCTGCAAGGCTATGGAGCGCATCATCATGGAACTCATTAACAAAGACATTGGGACACTCCAAACACTTGACCCGACCCAGTTCAGCTTTGTTAAGGGCGGAACATGCCTACCAAACCTGGTTGACTTCTTTGAGACAGTCACCAAGTCCATAGACGAGGGAAAGGTGGTTCACACAGCCTACCTTGATCTCGCCAAAGCGTTCAACACCATTCCTCACTCGGGTATTATAGAAAAACTCACCAGCCTGAACATAAATCCCTACGTCACAAGATGGGTTGCCAACTGGCTTACAGACAGAACTTACACGGTAAGAATAGCAGACTCCAGGTCCGACTCTAAACCAGTCACAAGTGGTGTCCCGCAAGGCTCGGTTCTGGGACCCCTACTGTTTGGCATATATTTCTCAGATGTACATGCAAACACAGGAGGGCTATGGCTAACCAAGTTCCCCGATGACTGCAAACTGGGAGCCATAATTGACTCTCCGGCTGACATGGACATCCTTCAAAAAGGCCTTACTGAGACAGACACCTGGTGTCAAAGTCATGGCCTCAAGCTAAATGCCAAAAAATGCATAGTCATCCTGTTTGGGAAAAACAAAACACCCATGAATTACCACATAGGCGACAGCCCCCTTAATACAGAAGAGGTAATAAGAGATCTGAGGACCCAGGTAGATAGTAATCTCTCCTTTGACAATCATATTGCCAAAGTAGTTAGGAAATCCTTCTATGTGGCCCATCTAATTACTAAGGGGTTTGCATCTAGAAATAAAGAGGTTATAGTGCCCCTCTACTCGTCACTCCTTAGACCATCATAGAGTACAATGCCCCATTTGGGATGTACCTCACAAGACACTTCCAGCAGCTTGAAAGACCACAAAAGCACCTCACCAAGAGGATTACTGGCCTCAAACATATGTCCTATGCAGCCCAACTGAAAAAATTCCGGCTGTACTCAGTGGCATTTTGCTTCCTCGGAGGTGATCTCTGCCTGACTTACAAAGCCATGTCCAACTCAGAATTGATGGACATGCTCCAAATAAAGAAATCCAAGTCACTGCAAGCTACTTGCTCTAGTGAGCTAAACCTTGCCACAACAATAAATAGAACATATTGGAGGGATAGATTCCTGTCACAGAGACTCCCCATGCTTTGGAACAAAATTCCTAACTACATTAGGCAGAGCCCCTCACTAACACTCTTCAAGAGAAGCCTTGACGAGTGGATGGGTAACCGAAAATAGACCCCTGGGATCACTTCATTGTCTCTGCTTGACAGAGGCTCAGTTAATTAATCAATGGGGTGGCGAAAGCTGACACATTCTGGCTAGGCTTGTAATTGCCCTCGGGCAGATTGCCTAGTACCTACCTATGAATCTATGAACCCATGAACCTTGTAACTCTACCTTCTTAAGCAAAGTGTGGTTGTGAGGTGTATGTATGTTTTCCACACCACACCCACTTTTTATATATGCATTTTAATCTTTACTGCATGTCACATCATCCCTTGCACAGTTGATCAGCTTTTTTTTTCTCCCTTACGTCAGAGTTCTCTGCTTAATAGCCAAGGTCTCCACCACCTTGAGGCAGGGGCGGTTCGTGCTATCGGACTGCCGGACTGCAGCCCCCCCACCTAGAAAAGCTCAAAAGAAAAATCTTTAAAACGAAAAAACAAAACTGAAAAAAAAAAAAGCACGAGTCCCAACTCCTCTGCGCAGCATTTGAAGATCTCAGACTGCCTTTATCAGCATTCCGGATAGAGAAAGACAGGTACCCAGCAATCATTGCTGCAAGTGCACCCGGGAATCAGTGAGGTGACGACGACACAGAAGAGGAGGTCCGGACTGCTTCGGCTGCAGGCAGACCCAATGAGGAGAGAGGTGAGCTGGCAGACCCAATGAGAGATTGAGCCTAGGACTGAGAGAGGTGAGTTGCTCTCACGGGACATATTGCGCAGGCGGGCTTGGTCGCTGGATTGCTCCGTTCAGGAGATAGGTGCCTGGTCGCTGGATTGCTCTGTTTTGCGGACGGGTTTGGTTGCTGGCTGGATTGCTTCATTCATCTGTTGAGACATACAGCAGGTAAGTGAAGAGGGTGAATGTGTGTGTACGTCTGCCTGTGGGTGAAGAGTCAAGACTGCATACATCACAGAACTGTGCTTTTATTTATTAAAGTCATGCTTATGCTTGAATTTTGTAAAAAATTGTAGGGAATCATGGAATCATAAATACCTTGAATCTTTGTATTTCAGAAAGCAAATAATTAGAGTGACTGTCTGAAAGGAATTTTAATTAATAGCTGTCGGATAACTAGGATAGAGTTGCTGCCTTTTTTTCATATTTGTTGAGCAGTAAGTGACTGTACATCGAAATATGAGGCTTCTTATACCTGAAGCCGGAAGGTTAAAATCCAGTACTGGGTCATCTTTGATCAATATATTCTGTGTATTGAGCAGTTCGGTCAGTTTTGTTAACCCCCTCTATCCGAACAAATCTCAATCTTTAATTCCAGTGACCAGCTCTTTGCCATTTAGGACAAGTGTTTGCTGACAAAGTGTTTGTTGAATTTTTGATATTTTCTTGATGAGCGTAATATGGTCACTGGATATGCTTGATGTCAGCTTGACCGGAAACTTTGTAAACTCAATATACTCTAACTTGATAAATTTAATTTGAATCTTTTGGCATGAATTTAGTTATTGATTTGATAGGGTCGTCACTGCTTATTCTAACATCGAGGTGCAACAGATATAACTCCATATATATTGTGCTAACATTATTTTTTGAGGCTTGACATATTTTTTAGCATTAAATCATTGCGTCTTACTTCCGCTGCTACAAGGTGTTTATTCTTGCATTCAGAAGCTCTCAGGCTTTTATTCTGTGCTTTTAAGGGTGGAGGAAGTAATAGTGTAAGGCTTGTTTAAGAAATTACAGGTGTTCGTTTTGTTTTGGGGGGGGGGGTCATCATGTCACCTGGGCTTTTTAATGCTTTTTCTGGGACCATCTGGTTTGATTGGTGCATGGTGTTATAGGAAAGTTGCAAAAGTGTGTGAACACTGAAAGTCTGCTGGAAAATAATGGGAAGTAATTTCAGTTAAGTTTTCATGTAAACGTCTGACTCGTGCATGCAGGACAGGGCAGCACCATTCCACATGCTCTGATATACTCTGACCTGCACACAAATTTTTTTTCTATTAAAAAAAATCTATCAGCCCCCCCCCCCCTTACTGCACTGTAAATCGGCTGTAAGGTAGTTGTGTAGTTTTAATAGGTAATTGTTATCAGTTTACAGGTTGTTCGCCAGAGAGTAAGTTTTATTTAGACCAGTGGTTATTCATTTACTTTAAACAGCACAGCTGCCAGGTTCACATCTTTCTGATGAACCTGATATAATTTTCATTATGTATGGTTTGCTAACATAAATTTGTGTTCTATCTTCATGCCACTAATTAAGAAGGCCAAAAGAGAAGGCAACCACACAGTTTTCTTTTCTTAAAACACTCTAGTTTTCTCTTTAGTATTTATTGTTCTTGTACTGTGTGCTGTAGGACAGATAAATGTAAGTCTTTGCAGTCTGTTGTTGCCTGGCATGTGTCTCAATGCATAGCTCTAAGTAGCATTCCAGAACTACCATTCCTTACCCTTAGCTTTCACCTATTTTCCTGTCTCCTTTGTGTTTTCAAAATGACATTCATATGAAAAACGATACTCAAGAGTCTGCTACTATTTCCCAGCTTGTGGAGAAAAAGAGCAAGCAACTCATCTCACACTTAAATCGTGTCCCTGCCATTTGACATTCATGCCATTTACTCCCTGCTTTTCATATGTTCAAATATACTAAATCTTTCTTTCCTGGTTTAATTTTTCCAAGTATTTTGGGTTTCTAATACATGACTGGAATGGATCTCATTTCCAAGTCAGGATGTGATTTAGAGTTCATGAAATTAGTATTATTTAGGTCTTTGATATTAACCAAACGTGCAATTCTCAGCATCCACAATGTGCCTAGAATTGCAGACTCCTGCAATTCATATGGGGTTACATGTATTGCTAGCATGTCTAAGGATGAAACTGTAGCAAACCACTTTGCAGCTGTATCATGATAAAGGACAGATTAATATCCCAGGGGATAAAAATTCAAAGGGTGATATTCCAGGCTGATTCTTTGTCACCCCTGCTCTTTTGTCTTGCCCTTAACCCATTAAGCTGTCTACTTTACAGACTAGGTCATGGTTCCAAGTTAGCTCCCTAAAACCAACCAAGTGTAAATACTTCTTATCTTTTTGTGGATGATTTAAAACTATATAGTTCATTAGATGTGGAACTGAAAGCACAACTGCAAGTGGTTAAAACTTTCTCAGATGATATAAGAATGTAATTCTGACTTGATAAATGTTCAAAAGCAAAATTTAAAGCAGGAAAACATTTTTGTGTATGATTTAAAACTATATAGTTCATTAGATGTGGAACTCAAAGCACAACTGCAAGTGGTTAAAACTTTCTCAGATGATATAAGAATGTAATTCTGTCTTGATAAATGTTCAAAAGCAAATTTTAAAGCAGGAAAACGCCAGCACCAAGAAAATATCAATCTGGAACAGGAATGTAGTATAAAGGAACTTGAGCAGGAGGCAGTCTATAAATATTTGGGAATTGATGAAGGGTCGACAATAAAGCATGAACAAATCTTAAAGGAATGATTTAGAAGACCATAATTAGTACTGAAAACAGCCCTGACATCTAGGAATAAAGTCCAAGCTATAAACCAATTTGCTCTTGCTGTTCTAACTTACAGTTTTGGGGTGATTAACTGGCCCCAAATGGTATTGGATCAGTTGAACAGGAAAGCAAGAAAAATGCTTCACGCTTATCAAATGATATTTAAAAAACAGTGCATACCAAGGTTATGGATTCCTCATTGTGAAAGAGGTATGGGTCTCCTAGAAACTGATTACATGTATAGGTCTGCAATCGTAGGACTCCATGCATATCTGCTAACCTCTCACCTGTCCCCGATTTTGGCTCAAAATGTTGCTTTTCCCACTAATCCCTCTGCAAAAATAGCAATTTTGGAAGAAAATATGGAGGGTTTACAATTAAGAAATAACTGTAATAATCAGGGTTATAGAATACTTTTGTTTCAGAAATGCATGTAGATTATTTTATTTTGTCAGCTGCTCATGTTGGCAGTACTAATATTAAAGTGTCCCTTCTTTGACAGGTTCCCAGCTGTATTGTGTGGCTATTTTATATTTTTGCATCACATTTTTGGTCCATTTTTCATATTTTTTTTTTTTGGCAAATAAGTGACAAATCCTTAAAGACTGAATTTAGAAAATAATGGCAGACATTTGAGTTTCAGATTTCGTACCCTTCAGAAAATTCATACTAATGCAAGACCTATTCTATTATCTTTCTAAGTTTATAAGAGCAATATTTAAAATATTTTTGGGCCTTTGTCCCACTTCTATGTATGGCTTTGTCCAGATTTCTAGCTCTAAGGTTGAGAGGTATGACAAATGTGTCAGGGCCATTACAGTCAGCCAGACATATTTCAAATTGTGACATACTTGTTGCACCCCACTCCCCCATGTAGCGACTCTGGATGTGTCCAAGCAAGTCAAGGAGTTGTTATGCAGTGTAAATGTGGAGAGTATCCCCCCATCAAAGGTAGACACAAGTACTACAGTGGCTTTTCATCTGTCCTTGATTTTGCAGAATGGTCTGCTTTGTCGTATTTTTGTACTGTTGATTTATGCTTATAACTCAAAATGCCTGCTGCTCTGTGTTTTAAGTAGCAATGCCTTAATGACCATCAGGTAAGCTTGTTTGAGATTGTAAGATGCAACTAAGCTTTAATAAGCATACTGTTAAAGAATTGCCAGCATTGAAAGCCTTTCTGTTGTTGCCATGTAGAGAATACTTAACTAGATAATGTATAAGCCTTGGGTATTTGCATATGACAGTATTTGTAATAGGACAGGATTATATTATTTTAAGAAGCTCATTACACTTATTGGAGACTTCCAATCATCTCTGCAGGCTTTACCCATAAACTAAACAGAATGCCAGTCATGTGTGGTCCATAACCTGTACAGTAATCATTTAAGCAATGTATCTTGAGCTTGTTTCTTGTTTGCTTTTCATTTTTTACTTTGATTATGTTTTCCCCATGAAACAAGTAGATAGTTGTCAGGCAGCCGGTCTTTTTTGGATAAGAAACATTTTTACAAGTTGGGGGCATCATAGAGATTTCTACTTTCAGCATGTTACTTGGTAATTTAATAAAGCTGAATATAAATCATAATTAGAACTGCAGTGCAAGGAGACGTGGTTTGAGTTGAGTGCTGCTTGTTTTTCTTATACTTGATTTTGACTGGCATTCAAGTTATGTATTTAAAAAGTAATTTATTGTTTCATGCCTCACACAACCTTTGTTTCCATCTAGATATTAAGTAAGCTGTCATGCAGCCAATGCACTGAAATATTTTTATTCTTCTACACTTCATTTTGTCTTGATTGGACTCTGTCAGTTTGGCACCCAGGGTAGCGTATTTAATTAAAGTTAGTTTTTGTGGTTTTGAGCATAGCCCCTCCCCTTTCTAGTTGGCCACACCCCCATTGACCACACCCATTCAGCTGTCTCCTGTGATTTGAAGTCACCAGCTGCCACTGCCTTGAGGTTGAACGTGCACAATTACTTTCTTGATGACCTGCTACAGGTTCATTTCAAATGAATCCTGGCTCTTGCTCACACCTCCCAGAACACTGCTGCCACGTATTGCAGCTTAACAGAATCACACACATGTCCCTAGCTCAACATCTCATCCTGTACTCCCACAGCACCATGAGAGATAGCACTGCAACAGAAGAACTACCCCCTCCTTGTGCTAGGTGAGCAGAATACAGCCAGTCAACTGCAGCCTTCCCTGGCTGGGTCCTTCAGTGATCAAAGGAAAAATGTCAGAGCTCAACACCAAAATTAAAAGTTTGTTTATTCACACAAAGCTCTGTCTGGAACTCTCCCTTTATCAATGCAGATGTAACATATTAAACTATAAAAAAATATAAAATCTTACCCTTTGTTTATGCCAAAAATCGGCTTAATTACAGTGGTGCTCAAGACCAGTGATTTATCAACATTTAATCTTACAATCCAATTAAACTATGCTATCTCAGTAATATTTCTAAGATTACCACCTCCCAGTGGTTTATCAACATTTAATCTTACAATCCAATTAAACTATGCTATCTCAGCAATATTTCTAAGATCACCACCTCTGTCCCTTTGCGTTATTATCTGTAACTCTAAATATAAAGTTATACAATGGACCTTTCTCAACAGTATGTTTAGCGAGTGAATTAGTAACATTCCCCCTTATATCTGACAAATGTTCTGTTATTCTTTCCTGAAGCTTTCGGTTACATTTTCCTGCATAAAAACAGGAACACACAGTACAAGCAGCGCAATTAAATATATTTTCAGTGTTACAATTTGCATGCCAACAAAATGAAATATTTTCTTTTCAACTGGATGCATAAAGTAAAGCAATTTTAAAATATATTCACATCAAGAGCAAGTAAAACAAGCAAATGTTCCTTTTCTCGTACTAGTGATCTGATTACTCATCTGATTCATTCCCAGAAAACAAAGTTTCACTTTTAAATTCTTACAAATCTTGAAGGCAAAATGTGGTGCATGTCCTACAAATTAACTGATTTCATGTCACGGATACCACAGTTCCATGTAATAACATCAATTATTCCATTACTTTTAGTATTATAATGAGTAATGAACCTAACCAAATTTTTTAACATTATCTGTCTCACCCAAATAAGTCATTTGATTATCTTGATGCATGAAATATGGTCTAGCCTTTGTCTGTCACTCAAATAATTTGTTGGTATACATTACTGAAAAGAGAAATAGCATATATCGTAACTCTAAGTTCATCGATCATCCCAGTCATCTGTGAATTGTTCATAGGTTCATAGGTAAGTACTAGGCTATTGGCCCTAAGGCCTATATAAGCCTAGCCAAAAAGATATAAGAGATAAAGGATAAAAAACGAAAGCAGAGTATGGGACAGTGCAATAAAAAGAAGCCAGAAAGATAAATAATTATGTAAATATGGATTTGATTGCACCTCATTTTTTTATAAATACATTTAATTCATTATCTTACTTCATAATATTGCTATCTGAAAAATGTATTGCATCACTAGAATATATGTTTAAATTTACAAAAAATGTGTTATATGATCGAAATAAATTCCACCAAATGTACTGCATCTCCACTATAAATAAAAAAAAATTGTCCAAAAAACACTTTATTAGGTTAGAATTATAATTAACTGAGGAATTAAAAATATATTAATTTCCCCAATTAGTGATAGCTATATTGGCATAATTATTGGCTACAAGAGTACCCATCGCTATGCCAGAAATTTGATGATAGACGTCCTTCTCAAAAATAAATATATTGTCACTCTGTACCAAATCTAGAAGGAGACAATTGTTTGAACCTTCTTTCTCCCTCCATAATCACTACTCATACAAAAAAAACTCCTGGATAACCTGTACACCATACAAATTAGGTACAAGAGCAAGTAGTGAATGAATATGCAAAGGTACAAGAATATTTTCAAATACTTCATTTGTTTCATACCAAGAATACGATTTCTGTAAAAACATTCTTTATTAGAGAAAGAACTTGAATAGTAGGGGAAGACACAAATTAGTATATATGGCACAACTAATTTCATTTTGTAACTGGAGCTCACATACATGATTGTTCATTTTAAAAATGATGTCATGTACAGTCTTTTTATCTATAACTGTTAAGGCTTTAACATCACTCAGAAATTCATACATTTTGTTCACATAGTCAACTTTGCCTATACTAACTATTGTACTGCCATTATTAGCCTGCTTAACAACAATTTCAGCATTTTTTGAGTTTTTGAAGAATCATGGTCTGCCCTAGAAAAATTATACTTTATCCATTTTTTTTGCTCATGTAATTGGCATATCTGCGTTTCACATATATCGTGAAAAACAATAACCACCAGTGCTAGTGAAGGAGTTTAGCCTAAATAGGCACTTCAGCAGCAAGTGACAATATACACATCACCAATAATACACACAGTACAAATGGTTACTAAATTACCATGTAGAAAGATTGATTTTTCTACAACTATATTTCACTTTATAGTACAAAATAAAGTCCTAGAACTACATGTCTCATCACACCAAGATGCAACAATGCCCATTTTGCTGTTAAAGGGCTTCCTTTTCAAATGGGATGCTAAACTTTTCATTTAAACACACACTACAGAATTAGGTGCAATGTGAACACAGAAATGATCACATTTATAGATTCATGCGAAATGCCTTCAGTAATGTGGACAGAAATTAAGTGTGCAGCCTAACAATCATTTATTGTGGGCTCTGCTTATTGCATATGGACTTTCAAGGCTATAACAAGTCTGACTAGTTTTTAACCCATCACACTCAATATAAGGGATGGCTGTTCTGGCCTTACTCTCCACCATACATCTAGTCTAAGCATACTTTCTGTCATACTTAGGATAAGCTTGTGTGAAGTACATTTCTCGCTATTTTTCACATTGTTTTTAATGGCTCACCATGTATAGGTTCTGCAGTGTAGTGGTAATCACATCAGCTAAACATGAGGAAGGTCCGGGGTTCGATCCCCAGTGGAAAATTATCACTTTAACAATTGGCTTAGTTTCTGGTGTCATTCCAGGGGGATCCAGTACCTGACAGCCTGGGAAGATATGATCGACAGACCATGATGCTTTGCTACAGATGGCCTGCATCTATCTCACTTGGGCTTCAGGCTTCTGGCAAAGGCCCCTACTTCCCCCACAGTGCATTTTTAGGTAAGTCATGAGGTCAATACTACCAACATATAAATTTCAACAAAATGCAAATTAAATGTCATGCTGCTAAATGCTAGGAGCCTAAACATGAAACTGCAGTCACTGCAAGCATTCCTAACCCTCGAAGATGCTGACATTTGTGCATTCACAGAAACCTGGTTCAAAGCTGCATAGAGCACCCCAGCGTTACCTGGTTACTAATTCTATCACACATTCAGATCCCAAACTGTGGGCAGCAAAGCCAAAGGAGGTGGAGTTTTAATATATATATATTAAAGACACATACCTCCAGGCTGGCCAAACAGTATGATGCACAGGAGACACTCCAGGTGCAGTTAGTCATTGACAAGACCCCTATTCAAATTACAGCTAGGTACAGGCCTCCAAATATGGCTCAAGATGCCAAACTCCACCTATCTGGACCTCTTCAAATCTATCAAGATTCAACCCTTTAGCCTGATCCTGGGTGAGTAATTATCCAACCATAGACTGGAAAAACTACTCATGCCAGAACACAAATGCCCAGAGATTCCTCTATTTCATCAATGCAAATGCCTTGAAACAGATAGTCAGTAGCCTCACAAAAGGTGATATTTTGGACTTGTTATTGGTCCCCCACCAATTATCTCTAGGGAATAGGTCATCACTGGCCTCTCAAAAGGGAAAAAATACAGCCTCCATGGGGCCAGATAACATCCCAAGCTGCATCCTACATGAATGCAGGCATAAACTATGAACACCATAAGGCACCCTATTCAACCAAAGCTTGAGTACTGGCTCTGTCACAGCCGAGTAGAGGACAACCACTATCATCCCTTTACACAAAGGTGATCCTGGAAATTATAGACCCATCAGCCTAACTAGACTGACCTGCAAGGCCATGGAATGGATCATGGACCTCATTAACAGGGACACTGGCAACCTCAAAGCACTTGACCCCACAACAATTGGCTTTGTCAAGGGGAGATCATGTCTGTTAAATCTGGTTGACTTCTTTGAGACATGGATGAGGGGAAGATGGTGCACACTGCCTACTTTGAACTGTCCAAATCTTTTGACACTATTCCACATTCGGGCATAACAGATAAAGTCTCTCAGGTAGGCATCAATCCATATGTTACCAGATGGGTAGTAAACTGGCTCACTGCTAGACCCCACCTAATCAAAACAGAGGAAGCCACCTCAAGCAGTAGACCCATAATGAGCGGCATACCCCAGTGATTGCTCTTGGGGCCTCTCTTATTCGGGATATACTTCTCTGAGGTGCAGGGCAAAACCACTGGGCTATGGCTGACCAAGTTTGCAGGTGACTCCAAGCTGAACATAGTCATTAATTCACCAAGTGATGCGGATGTCCTCCAAGATGGTATCACCCAATGACTAGTGACAGAAGCATGGTCTCAAGCTGAATGCCAAAAAATGCACCATCATCCCCTTTGGGGAGAGTGACGTTGCCACATATTATCACATTAATAACAACGTCCTAGGTACACAAGCAGTCATGAGGGATATGGACACCCAGGTTGATAGCAACCTGACTTTTGGCCCACCTCCCTTGTAAGTAAGAGCATCTCATCCAGGGACAAAGATGATGACATCCCTGTATTGTTCCTTTATAAGGACAAGTAATGATTACAGCACCCCCTTCAGCATGCACCTCACAAAGCACATGCAGCAGCTGGAGAGACCACAGAGGTTCCTCAACAGGAAAATCCAGGGCCTCAATCATCTACCCTACACAGACAGGTTAAAAGCCCTGTCCCTCTACTCAGTTTCATACATAGTCCTCAGAGCAATCTCAGACCCCACCTTGATGGGACTGCTCCATATCAAGCACGTTAAGCTTCACTCAAGCAACCCTTATGCGTGTCCTCAACCCAGTCTGTGATATGAATAGGACTTGTTGGCAGGACAGATGTTTACCCCAGAAACTCCCCATCTGTGAAGTGACTCCCTCTCCTCATCAAGCAGAGGACGTCATTATCCCTTTTTAAGCACAGCCCGGATAACTGGATGGGAAACAGAAAAACTTCCCCTGGGATTCCAGCTATGTCCCCGCTGGACAGGGGCTTTGGGTGCTGACTTGTCTAAACATGGGGTAAAGTATTGGCTAGGCTTATAAGGGGGTCAGAGCCAATAGCCTAGTAACCTCCTATGATCCTATGACCACAAGCCTCTCCAACTGTTCAGTAAGCTATCGCTTGGTTAAATCAAATGCCTTAATGGGCCCATTCTAAACAAATACTATTATTATCAGTCACACAATGACAATTATACAAGTCACGGTGGTACAGCGGTAGTGTTGTTGCCTCACAGCAAGAGGTTCTCCTGTTCGATTCTCGGCTGGAGTGCCTTCTGAGAGGAGTCTGCATGTCCTCCCTGCAGTCGAGTGGCCTCCAAAAGATATGTGTGAATGGGCGTGCCTTCACTGAAGGTTGGCTGTTGGGCTGGCAACTCTGCACCATAAAAATCGACTGCCAATCATTAGCGGACCGGAGTTCCGATGTGGTGACCCCTAACCAGGAAAAGACAAACAAACACAATGGCAATTATACAGCATAGCATTCATGCACATCTTTCAAAATGTTTTTTTATCCTGACCAACAAAACCCCTCCTCCCCCACTTATTATACCTTATGTTTACTTTTTGTTGTTTTTCGTGTTCCTACTCACCTGTATACCTCATTTCCTCACCATTTATATAACCAACAAGATTTAAACTTTACTTGCAACTTAAATAGGACATATTTGAGGGACAGATAAGTATCACAGAGAATCCCCATTCAATAGAATAGGCTTCCCATCCATGTGAAGGAAAGCCCTTCCCCAGCCCTATTCAAATACAAACTGGACTAGTGGATAAGAAATTGTAATTTCAACCCTGGTCTGATACCTGCATCTCTGATGGACAGAGGCAGCCATGAAATCACAGCCTAGTTAATATATACCCCCTTAACATAACCTATAAGGCACAATAACTTGTGGGATATATTTAGGTTGCATGGCTACTGGATTAT
This sequence comes from Protopterus annectens, assembly GCF_019279795.1. Lineage (NCBI taxonomy): Eukaryota > Metazoa > Chordata > Ceratodontiformes > Protopteridae > Protopterus > Protopterus annectens. The sequence goes on along the minus strand of NC_056741.1, from coordinate 1,752,956,093 downwards.
AAAGCCATCAATGGTCATTTGCCTAGTATAAAACTATGAACCTATGAATATTGGGAGGAAAATAGAGTAGCAATAATAAGCCTGTACTGAATCCAACATTACTGTAAGGCTTTTGCAAAATCTAGAGGTTTACAAAAAAAAAAAAAAACAGAATTGTCTGGGTGCTACAGTAGTGACTTACTGTTAACAAAAGGTAAAGATAACAGTGTAAGCACATCTACTGTGCCATAATTAATAGGTATAGACAATGACAAATAGATCTATGCCCTGCCAGTTTGACACTCAATTGTGGCAGCAGAACAGTAAAGAGTAGATAAAAAATAAATTAGCTGTGGAATTAAATTTCAGATCTTATCTTCACAGCCACACCAGCAAGGCTGTTTTTAAAGTAAGTTCTAACTACTTTGCTGGAGCAGAGACTTGAGCTCTAGATTTAGACTTAGAACTGTTGTTATACTACAGGTGAGATTACAGTCTTCAGCCAGTACCAAAATCTCCTGTTCTGATTCTTGCTGTAATACAAAGAGAATGGTGTGCAAGCATTGTCAATGAACAGCAGGGGCAGATATTCTGCTCAACAAGGTGGCCTAGACTAGGCTTTCTAGACCCATCATTTTGTGAACCCTAAACAATTAAATGACTCAGACTGCATTCTGGCACTATAACCACACTTCTCGTTAGGGTACAACACATAGCAGGATTCATAAATGTGTCAAGCAACTTAGGCTTGGAATGCTCCTTATCATGAAGATGAGCATCTTAAGTAACAGTGCAGTAGTTTCTGAAGACGGATTTGGCAGAAGTCTAAATACAGTATGTCATTTTACTTGATTCTTATGTCTAAAACTCCTAATACTTAGAGGAATACATATCAGGATGCATATTCATGTTTATGCACACAAAACTATCAAAACATGTTGAAAGTATCCTGACCATGTACACAATATGAAGAGGTTATTGCTGAAAGAAGAAAACTATGTAACTTACTGCAAAATGCATACTGATAGATATCAAAATATTAATGACTGATTTGCTATTGCCAGTGCAGTTATAAAAAGGATTAAAAGAAATTATATTTCCTGATTAAAAAATAGAAGGTAATAAACACAAAGAAGAAAAACCGAAAGCTATATGAAAAGTATTTATTAAAACGAGTACATCTTAGCCAAATCCCAGAAATCAATACTTCATTTGAGTGGTTTACCTGCCGAGTTCAGAATGTAAAGGCTAGGCTAGTGGGCTAGTGCTTAAAATAAAACAAAAGATCAGACTGTGGTAATAATATTAATAACCTATGACAGCTTCAAATTCTAAATAGAAATAACTTGCAATCTGTAACAGTAAACTAAAGTAAACAATGCAAGTTCTCATAAAAACAGATCAGTTCTTTTGGATCTAATCCTTCATGAAAAATGATATAACAATATCTACAGCTTGGATGGATAACTGCTTCTGCTGTCTTTACTAATGATATGCATTTAAATCTGTCCCTAGATCTTCTACTTTGATTTTGTTTCCCTAAATGATGTAGCACACTGAAGCATTTCTTATAACCTTATAATTTGATTCCATTGCCCTTAAAAGAGAAGACTGGCTAAAAAGACATTTCGCACAACACTGCTTTGCTAACTAAAATGCATTAATTAGGCCTGCAAACAGAGAGAGTCTAAACACAAAGAAATATTGTAAAAACAGTGCCGTAAGGATTTTCACTTTAGCAATAATAAATTATCTTGTTATCTTGTAGAATGTTATTAAAATGCAGGCATAAGAAACATCCACTCCAAAACATTTTAACTTGTTCTAAAAAAGTTTGTAGCTGTCAAATGGACACTTAAACTGTTTCATTCAATCTTAATAGAAATCCCCAGTTAAGAATAATTCTAAATAGATGTCTCCAGCCATGTGTGTGTGTGTGTGTGTGTGTGTGTGTGTGTGTGTGTGTGTGCACGCACGCGCGCACGCGCTTGTGATAGATCTGCTATGCTCTCAGCTCCATGAAAAAGATGAACAAAGACTCCCAGACTACAAAAGAAATTATGCACTAGACTCATGTGATCAAGCAACATGAAAGCTTCCAATAATTTAAATATACAGCATACAGGTAGTAGCCGAACTAACATAGCTTGTTTGAAAAAATGCCAGATTTGTCCTACATAATGGTATTAGTAATACATACATACTGAAATATAAATGATTCCCCAAATGTTACCCACTTGCCGGCAACCTACAGTAACACAAAGCAATTGGGAGTTTGAAATATTAAACATGTTTAGTGCACGTTACAGCAAAAATGGTTCAATACACACACACACACACACACACACACACACACACACACACACACACACACACACACATATATATATATGCACACCCATGCATGGATAAACACATATAAAAGAGACACAAGCACACTCACTCATTTCCCAGTTTCAGGTCTATAACTAACCAGGGACATTTTGAATTGTTTATGGGAAGCTGTCATATATTTCTTTTTATATTCTACAATAATAAGACTCAATATTTGGTGTTTATTAAAAAAAAGCCTGTATACAAAACAAACCTGAAAAAGTATCTGACTAAAAAATCCGACTTGTACATTTACTATTTAAGTAGCGGGAGGAAGATAGGTTGGAAAATACCATGGATACTGAAAGTCATGTTTTATGACTAAACCTGTTTGAACCCTTCTTACCACCATCAGTCAGTCTTACCTTTCATCTTCGTGCAGGACTGCAAAACTGGAACAGGTGGCCTGTCAGCAAATAATAAGCCAGAATTCCCAAATACTTCCTTCACAGTCTGAAACCCATGCAGTATGACAACTGGTGTGCCACCCAAAAAGATGCTGTAAATGTTGCCATATGTCTTGGCCAGCTGGAAAAGAAAACATCTGTCAGGTAAATTATCTTACTGCTAGGTGAAGAAAGTAAGCCAATGGATGAAGCAGAAACATTTCATTCATCTGTGTAAGAGAGAGAACACTTGTATTTACTTATTTGTTTAATAAAATACATGATCTAATCCATTTTCGTCTTCTTTCTCCATAACCCATATCATGACACCATGAGTGCAGAATAAATCAGAATATTCCTGATGTGCATATGTTAGCTATCGACATAGAAATAGCTTTCAGTAATGCCAAATAGTAGTGTTGTAAAGACAAAATGAAGTAGATACTAACTCTACAATAAAACAATCATATTCTTGTAAAAACATATGACTGTGTGCAATATCATTAGCAACAGTGAGTACACAATGGGCGCCTTTTAGCCTAAGCTGAACAAAAAAGATGAAAAATGTAGAAAGAAAGACAATGAACATGTATAAGTCACAGGTTGGGCAGATTTTGGAGCTACAAGTGCTGTCAAAAGAGAGAATTTTAAGAATAACGCATATTAAATATTTACATAAATATTGGCAATTACACATTGATATCTTCAGGCAATGACAGATAAGCCCATCTAGTACCTTTTCAACCTGTTACAAGAAAGATTTACCATTGTCAGTGGGTAGGAAAGTAGACCTGGTGCACAGCATAGCCTTCCTAAACCTCCCAAGAATTACTTTTTTTAAATTAAAGTTGTAATATAAACCTCTGACCTAACTTCCTTAGCACTATATAGAAACACAAAGTTATTATATGAAGCACATAAATACCATGTACCAATATTAAAAGGAATCAGTCAAAAACACACTGTTGTGTTTTCCTTGTCTTGTCTTTCTTGGATAAATTATAATTTATACATTTTAAAACTCAGTTTCCAGTTTGCTTCCCCCTTATAGGTAGACCCAGCAAGGTACCCCATTCTAACTCACTAATACAGTGTGCTATATGACCATCTCTAACACTGACAGACATTGAACAAGCAGACATCTGTACTCCACAGGCAACAAGCTCCCTTTCATGTTTAGTTGAACAGGTGGTTAGAACTATCCCTTGGATTCTGCAAGCCTTGCACAGCGTGCAGGATCAGTGCAGGAGCTTTAGCACATAATATGTCTGCAGTGCGATCCAGGAATAGCCGGCAGAGGTGTGCACGAATGCTCCTGCACTAGTCCTGCATGGACTAAGCCCCTGTATGCAAATCACCCCATTTGCAGGAGAAATCCATGCAAATGAGGTGAATTTGCCATCCAGGAAGCTTGAAATCAGCCGTGCAGGACTAGCGTAATATGCAGAAATGTACTCGGTTAGTAACGGAGTACATTTCTGCAGAATCCAAAATGGAGCTGTGACAGCCCCATATAAAGGCTGCATATCACTCAGGAAGCATGCCAATGGCCAAGTATAAGGCCATTGACATTGCAAGCAGCTGAAAAAATAAAAAAATCAACTTTTGTTTTTTTTTTAGCCAATCTGGGCTGTTTAAGCGTAGGGCAGCAGCGCACACACAGGATCGGGAGGAAAATAATAAAATAAACCTAAAATAAGCAGCCTAACTAAAATCACTATTCTGCCATGCAAATCAATGACAGGCAGAAGACAACATGGCCAGTGAGTAGTGGTTGCTAAGGGTGAAAGCTCACTGTGAGACAGGTAACTATGCATTAGCAGGCAATCCTATGCAAATTATGAGAATGATAGTGAATCCCAGTTTTCCCCAGCATGTTAGTCAGGTCCTAACAGTGTAAGAGTAGGAATAGCTTGATGCAAGCCTAGGAGTTAGCTGACATAATTGGGGGAGGGGTGTCAGGCATACTGTAAGTGGACTGGAGCCCTGTGGCTCAAGTTTGCTCCAAGTTAAGCACAGCTATGCAAGGGGGTGTGTCTGAATCTGCCTAGTACTCTTTACATTGCCTAAGCGGATGTTCACACTGCGCAACAGGTTTTAAAGGGAAAAAAAAGTTAAACCAGGAAATAGCAGCACTGTGCACATTTGAGCACTTTGTTGGTGTGGCACATCACCGGGCTTAAACAGGAATGTAATGGGAAGGGAAAACAGCAGTAGGAATGTAATCAAGGAGAACTTGCGTAGCTGGCAGATGAAATCAGCCAATTACACAGGCAGCAGACCAGCCCAGTCCAGAACACTACTATAAAATATGCAAACACCTTCCCCTCTGATTTTTGCCATACTCTACACCACCAGTGTATACAAGCAGGGAACTTTTAACAAACAAAACTACAAAATGATAGCAGATATATATATCTATCTATCTATATAGGTATATATGGACAAACATCTGTAGATAACAATGGGAACATAACATAAACATATATGTCCACATGCAACGTTACTGAGGTTGAGAGGCCCCAAACAACATACGTCTTGTATGAGTAGGTATCCCCCACCACAGTCAAACACGTCTGCCCTGCAATACACTACCAACTATTGCAGCCCCGATACCCAGGACCTGACATGACATGGGCACAAGATGTTAACAGTACTCCATCCCACGTATACGATATCAGGCTGGTATCAGTAACATATCATGGAGTACAGCCTGGCTCCCATAGGGAATGTACAATGTGGAAGCAATCAACATCCCTAGGATACATATACACAGACACATATATATATACATATATATATATATATATATATATATATATATATATATATATATATATATGTATAGAGAGAGAGAGAGAGAGAGAGAGAGAGATACACAACCATGAGGTGTACTCATGACAGGAATATGGTTGTATATATATATATATATATATATATATATATATATATATATATATATATTTAATAGGTGTATATGTCTACATGTTCACACACATGTATACATATGCACATGTATGTATACACATATGTATAGTGCTACATATATATATATATATATATATATATATATATATATATATATGGTCATGTGTACATCTCTCTGTATGTACACACACACACATATATATATATATATATATATATATATATATATATATATATATATATATATATATATATATATATATATATATATATATATATATATATATATATATATATATATATCACTACAGACTCCTGAAAGCCCAACATCCTGAAGACCAAACTCCTTAGACCAGACTCCTGAATACCCACACTCCTGAACACTCTGAATCTTGGAAACTTAAAACCCTGTAAATACACAGGATACCAACACTTACTATATTCCAGCACAAGTACATACAGAAAGATATTATTGTTCAACTATTTGGAGGGGGCCAAGCCCCCATGCACCCTCCTTGTGGGGGTTGTGCCCCCCACACCCCCCTGCTACTCAAATATAATAACGCCGAGATTGCACTCTAGTACACTAAGTGCAATATCGGAGTTGATATATTTAAGTAGTGAGGGGTGTGGGGGGTGCAGCTCCACACATGGGGGGTGAAAGGGGGCATGCCCCTCAAGTTATACTTGGAGAAGAGTAATATGGATTGTGTTTAGTTGTTTCTGTAAGTACTTGTGCTGGAGCATAATACATGTTGGTATCCTGTGTGTTTTAAGATGTTGAGTTTTCAGGTGTCTGAGTTTTAAGGATTTCAGGTGTTTGGTCTTCAGGAGTTTGGGCTTTCAGGATTCAGTGTATATATAAACATATATTTATATAGATATACGTATATGTATATATAAATATATGTCTATATAGCTATATATGTATGCACATCCTATGTTTACAGATATGCCTAGTTATGTTGGTATATATGTAGATATCAATAACTATATGTGCATATGTATCTATTCAGATATACCTACTACTGTCAATATATATGTAGATATCCATACGTATATGTGCATATGTATCTCTATCTGTATATGCGTAGACATATATTGCTCTGTATATGTATATATCTGGGTGTTTATATGTATATCTATGTACATATACTTATCCATCTATGTATGTTGATATGTATATGTGTATGTATCTATATAGATATCTGGATAATTATTTATACATATATCTTCACAACATGTCCTGAACATGGAGTGTAGCCCTACCTCAGTCCCAATTTCATAGTGCAAGGAGATGTCAGGTATGTATAGCAGGTATATTTGTAGACTATTGCTACTGTAATAGGGATTGTCTTCACAGACATGGTGTGTGTGGGAGGTCACATCTGCTTTTTACATGTGCGCCATTGGCTACTGACAGACATCTTAAGGACATCATAGTACAGTACCACTGCTAGCATGTAATGGTCCTTTGGACAACAGCAGAGGTGTTGGCCACTATATGTGGACAGTCTGACACACTCTGGACAGTCCAGAGGTATACACATAACCCCTTAGTGCAAGACATGTGGCCAATCCTAACAATGTGGATGTTAACAGGATTGACCTCCGCCTTATATTGGGAGCCCTGGTACAGGCCCTGCAGCAGTCTCTGATCATGGTCTTTGACAAGGAGTCCTGCCATGACTCTGGACTCCTGGATTTACCAGTGCTGCACCTGAAAGCACACACCTTCTCCCCTTACTGCCATTGTGTCTGCAAGTGGAAGCTACAACCAGTTATGAGCTGTATTCCCGCCTCTTGGGTTTAAGTAGGACCAATTTCCCGCACTTTTCTGGGATTGGACAGTTTTGAAAAGGCTAGGCTATGGGCAAACCTGCTTACCTAGGGTTGGCATTGTTTAAAGGGGTATAACACTGGGCACATTGAGTTAGCTGGCCTGTGCAATGCTTAGCTTTGCTTTCATTAGACTTTGCATTATAATTCCTTTTTGGCATTGAGTTATTATTCATTACACCTTATATGTATGCCTGGTATCCATGATTCATGTGTACGTACACTGTATGGGGTCCTTATGTTTTATTGGGGATTCAACACTCTGTTATAATTACACCTGACTTCTGGGCTTACTGCTTTACTCCAGTTCACATATTTATGTTATGTAGTGGGTTAAGGCACATATGTCTGTATACTGATTTCTTTCACAGGTTCAGTTTGGTTTTAGTATGGTGAAGACTTGTTTGCTGATGCCTCATTCTTCTGTACTTCTGTAATGGCTTAGTGGTTGACTACTGTGATGTATAGGGTCTTGGGTTCAAGACCTGCATGGCTGTTTATTTTGTTGATGGGCAGAACAAAGGCCATTGGATACAGAATGATTAAGGCACTTTTGAGCATTTGTAAGCAGGTTTGCGTGGGTTTGCACAAGGGTAAGTAATGCTAACCTCTGGTTACATATGCTTACAGAGAGTTAGTTTTAGAATTGCTGCTGTGTGCGCATTGCTTACCTACATGCAAATGAGCTTAAGCTCGCTTACTAGTGCTTACATATGCTTACTACTGCTTAATGGTGCTTAAACCTGCTTACTAGTGCTTTCTTCATTATGACACTGACACCTCACATGCACATTTACTGCAATACTCCAGTTCATAAATATATGTTATTTAGTATTATGCAACAAAAATATTAGTCATAACATGCTTTGCCATGGAAAATGGAATGTGTTGCAGTGGGACTCGAATCAGGAATGCCTGCTCAGAAGGCAAATGCTCTGCTCACTACACTATTGCTATGCTGTTTTATTTGCATATATCTTCCTTGTTATCCTCTTCAGCCATTTAAGCTGCATTAACTGTAGCTAAGCGATGGGCTAACCTGCGCACCTACCATTAGCTTTAATCTGATTTTTAAAAAAATAATAATACAGATTTCTTCATTTTATTTGTGTTTACTTGCTGTTGTACAGCAGGGGGAATGTTGGTGAGGATATGCGGACATCTATGAGCAGTCTCACTCATTTTTTGGACCTTTCTGTTGTTCTTCATTGCCAGGGTGTGTATATTCTGAGAGCTCTGCTCTTAGAAACACCCCCTGCACTCTTACATGCTCTGTGTAAGATTACTAGCTCAGGCAGCACACCTCATTAATATGCATGGTGCACTGCCGTCCTGCTCCTACATAGCCACCTCCGTGCAGGACTAAGCTAGTCCAGCATGGAGGAATAGTAAATCCAGGGGTATGTTGCAGAATGATGTGTTTTATATGACATCTTTTCAAAAAAGAATTATATTTTTAAAGTCACATCACTAAAAAGGGAGCCAGGCTTGTTTGCAAAACACTTGCAATTAGTAGTTGTATGTTAGTCCCTAGCATGTGACTTCCAGGCTTTTCTCCTGAATGTCAATTGATGCAAATTCACAATTGGTTTATATAAAAAGTTGGGGTATGGAGGCTTTTTTTCTTGTCTTTTTATGTTTCAGAATGATGTTTCCATTTACAGGGCTTCACTAATTTGAGATCAATCTTCTGTGAATCAGTCACAGAAGAGCTGATTCCATGTCACAGAACCCACTAAAAGACTACTTTCTGCACTATCCTCATGTCCTGAGATTTGCAGGGCACTGGGGGGATTCATCTTGTTCTCCTTATTGTTCAAGTCACAGTTTTTCATGTGTGTAAAATGATCAAAGCCACTTTTAAATACTATGGAGTTCAGTACTTCTTTATGCCCTTTAGCACTGAGCAGGAGTATTTTGAAATAGTGCTACACATCGGTGCCATCAAAACATTTGACCAAGTGAGTTTCAGTATGCAAAAATGAAGTCCATCAAAGTCAAAGTTCTCATAGTGAAATTGTTTTTTTTTTTTATCTTGGGGTTCCTCAAGTTTTGCCACTTGCTTGGGATGTGAGGATGGCCGAATACCACCTGTCAGTGGCAGAATAGATGCATAGCATGAAGGGCGATGAAAATCATGCATCTCTCTTTCTGTCATTTAATAAATAATAAAATAAAAGGGCTCAACGGTGTAGTCCAAAAACAGTTATTCCCTCTGTTACCTCAGTTCAAAACACCACAGATAATGAAGAAAGACAACAAAAAATAATAATTAAAGACAATACATTAGGAAAAGCCCAGTGAAAAAGTAGCAAAAACAATTAAAAAATAGTTTCAACAATTAACTCATGCCAGAAGCATTCAGTGTCAATAAATTCTCCCTCTCCTTACATTACAGATGTATTTTTAAAATTGACTTTCCTAAACGTAATGAATACATTCACTAAAACACACTCTCATATCTGCAGTTTTTATCATGCTTCAGCTAAATGTTTCAATTCCAAAGCCATAATTTATGTTTCTCATATGCTCCTGCATTTTGGTGTTTAATATTCTTTTTGTTTGGTCAATATAAATTGACACCAGGACTCAAAAAAAAAAAAAAAAGCATAAACACCGGTTTGGAAATGCACATAGAGTAACCAGTAGGGGTATAGTAATGACCAATGATTTTCCTAAAACTAGAAGCAATATAAGAACACAAAGAATTGTTGGCACAAAGGATGATACCTCTGTGGTACTGTTTTCATTGTTCTGATTATATTATTTTTACAAGATTGTAAAGCCATGGACAGAATTTTCATAGAGATGATCAATTGAGATATAGTAAACCTCCAGACACTGGACCCAGCCCAGTTTGGTTTCATCAAGGACAGATCATGCTTACTCAACCTACTGGACTTCTTTGAGAAGGTCAGTAAACTAATGGATGAGGGCAAAATCATTCACACTGCCTACCTTGACCTGGCCAGGGCATTTGACACATTGTTGACAAACTCAAGAGGTTAGGTACAAACACATATGTCACCACATGGATAGCCAACTGACTCACAAACGGGACCTAGGAAGTTAGAACTGAGGAGTCCACCTCTACAAAGAGGCCAGTCACAAGTGGAGTCCCTCAGGGATCAGCCCTTGGGCTGCTCCTTTTTAGCCTTTATGTCTCAGAAGTCAAGCCCACTTGACTTGGTCTCTGACTTGACTAAATTTGCAGATGATTGCAAATTAGGCACTGTCATTGAATCTCACACTGACACAAAGGTTCTCCAGGAGGGGCTGACACAGACAAACAACTGGTGTCAGAGCCATGGACTAAACCTAAAAGCTAAGAAATTCATAATAGTATCCTTTAGGAAATAATCCATCCCTGGTAACGATCATATTATATCATATATATCATTGTTAAACAAAATATCATCTCTATAAGGAAAATATGGTTGCAGGTCTGGTGGCAAACAACATTGCTTTGACAGCCATCCTTGACTGATAAAGTGGTTGAGCTTCCAAAGCATTGGATCTGAAGCTGTGTGACTTCTAAGCTCATTAAGATATGTGGAAGAAAAATTTCTCATCTCCATCACTTCAAAATCAAGTTTCTCATTTTTATACTGTTCGGTGGTATTTCTGGGTGATCTGGATAAAGTATCAGCAAGATAAAGAAATTTGCCTTTTGTGTAGACAAGATTGAAATTACACTTTTGCAATTTCAACATCATGCACTGTAATCTGCCAGGAGCTCTATGTATAGGCTTTCTCAAAATAGTGACGAGAGGTTGGTGATCAGTTTAGATTTCAGTAGGTAAATATAATCATGGAATTTTTAATATGCAAACACGATTGCCAAGAGTACTTTCTCTATCTGTGCATACTGCATTTCAATTTGGGTAAGATTTCTGGACATATAGGCTAATGGTCTACCCTCTTGAAGAATGACTACACCAAGACCAAACTTAGAAGCATCACAAGAAAGAGTTACTGGTTTGTGAACATCATAGTATCTTAAAGTAGGTGGACTGACAATTCTCTGTTTCAGGACATCAAATGCTCTTTGGTGTTGTTCTGACCAGGACCAGGCTACATCTTTGTGTGTCAACTCTCTGAGTGACATGGAAAGGTGGCTCAAGTCTAGAATGAACTTGCCTAGATAGTTAACCATGCCAATAAAATGTTGCAGGGCTGGAACATTGTCTGGAGTTGGCATCTTAAGAATTGCTGTTTGTTTAGAAGGATCTGGTCATAAGCCTGAACTAGTAAACAAATGATCAACCTAAGTAACTTCTCGTAACCTGAACTTGCACTTCTGAGGATTCAGCTTAAGATTCGCATCATGTGCTCATCATTTACTATAATAGCACATGGATATCCAGACAAAATGTTTTCCATTGCATGCTGGAATTCTTTACTGGCAGAATTTATCCCAAATGGCATTCTCAAAAATCTGTACCTGCCAAAAACGAGTACTGGAAGTGGTTAGCAATGAAGATTTTTGGACAAGCAAAATTTGCCAGAATGAACTTTTTGTATCTAAAACAGAAAAAAAAAAGTTGTATTTCGCATAAAAGCAGTGATGCCTTCAACTGTACATATTGGATGATGAGATTGTTTTAGTGCTTTGTTCAAATCTCTTGGATCAATACATATTCTGATATCATCTGAGATTTTCTTATGAGCTACTACCATGGAAGATATCAGTTCAGTAGGGGTAGAAGAACCTACTGGACAAATCACACCTTGTTGCACCATTCTGTCTAGCTTGGCTCTAATTCTATTGTGCATATCTACTAGAACTATCTGGGCTGATTTGATGACTGTGCTGAATTCAGGGTATAACTTCATGCAGTAAACAAGTGGGAGTTTGCCTAGTTTGTCTTTGAAAAAATCAGCATAGGTAGAGAAAATAGACTGGGTGAAATTAGAACAGTTACATGGTAGACTTCCTTATTAAATGAAAGTAGTTCCATTTTCAAACTGTCTCTGAGGCCTAATAATGACTGTACTTGCCTTTTGACTATGTAAAATTGTATGTCATAGCTGTCCTCAGCAGAGTAACATGAAAGCACTACTGAACTTTCTGTATGAATTTCTTCACCACCATAAACAACAAGCACACTTGGCCAAATCAAGATTTTCACCAGCACATACTCTAGAAAATATTTCTGCTGACATAACGTTGCACTTTGAACCTGTGTCAACTTTGAGGTCTATGGGTCTTCCATTAATCTGAACAGTACAAAATACTTCAATCTTTGCCCACAAATCTACTGCATTGACTGTTTCATTAAGCATGGACACACATCAACATAAAAAGTAGGGTTGCAGCTTTCTAATTGATCTATTTGTCTCTTTGAATGTTCTGTTTTAATAAAAGAATGAGCCTCTTTGGATTTACAAAACATTTGAAAATGATTCCACTTTTTACATCTGTGGCACTGCTGACCGAATGTTGATCACATTTCTCTTTTAGACACATGATTACCACCACAACAGTTGATTATGAGTTTAGGTGAGGGCATATGTTTTGAGTGTGCTGACTCACCCTTGTGCTTCACTGAGACTGTGCATGCTCTGGAATTTGCTAGAAAGCTGCAGGGTTTCCAGCGAGTGTTGCAGGACTCAGTTGCTGCCATGCTTGGACCTGTTTCATTTAACCACGTGCTGCATACTATCAACATTAACACTAGAAGACACCAGAAACATGCATTTCTCATTTGTAAGCATATGTGTGTGTGCTTTTCTGTGAGCTCATATATTTGACAAATTGCAATGGCCTGATTTAAAGTTAAATCACTGTCTCAAAGCGAAATCTTTCTCACAGCATCATCCTACAAGTCTGCCTTTTATCAGCTTATCCCTTAAATCACCACATCTGCACATTTTAGCTTTATTTCTCAAGTCAGTTATATATGCTGCAAAAGTTTCACTAGGCTTTTGGTCCCTTATGTAAAATAAGTGCCTTCCATTGTAATATTCGCTTGGGGTTATACACAGTTTTCTAAATTTACATTTTAAGCACTCTGGGTCTTTCCTTATTTCAGCTGGTACCACTATCTAGCGGTTTTCCCCTTCCCCTGCATATACAGCAGGTGTATACACAAATCAATGCTCTCTTTCTATGGCTTCTAAACCAGCTAAATTAAGCAGAATAAATGCCTCTGTATGTGCATCTTTGTCAGAAAATGCAGCTTGCATAAAAATATCATACTTTTGCTCAAGCACTCTCCAGTTCTCTGCAATATTATTATCAAATACAAGTGGAGCTGGTCTATGAAATCCTTCTGCCATGCCACACTGCAGATATGGCTCTTGTAATTATGTACAAACACGCACACAAACCAGGTACTTGGAATAACATTCAAATGGATTATAAACTCCCGAAAGACTGTACTTTGCGAAATATGCTTTGAAATGCCTGTATTTTGTGACATAATTGTACTGTAATACTACACAAACTTGTGAACACTTTGTACACCAGATACCTCATATAGCTTTACTTAATGTGAAAAAGTAGCACATAGTGAAAAAATGCTGTTGTTTTCCTTGTTTCATAAATGTTATATGATTCGGACATCATTTAAAACATTTTTGTAACTATTTTGAATATTTTTATCAACATGTCACTGTTTTGGACATTCCCTGGGATTCAGCAAGCCCTGCACAGCAAGTAGGAATAGTGCAGGAGCTGCTGGAAGCAATATGGCCACCGAGAGATCCAGGAACAAACTCCCGGGACGTGCACAAGCGCTCCTGTACGGACACAGCTCCTGTATGCAAATTACCCCATTTGCAGGTGAAAACCATGCAAATAAGGTGAATTTGTGATCTGGGAAGCTGGCAGCAGGACTACTGTAATCCGTAGAAATGCACTCGGTTAGTAACCGAGTACATTTCTGCAAACTACAAAACGGAGCCATGACAGCTCCAAATAAAGGGTGTATATAACGTGTAAAGCATGTCAAGGGCCAAATATATGGCCATTGGCATGGAAAACAGTTGCAAAAATAAAAAAAATAACTTATTTTTTTTCTGACTGATTTTGGCCATTTAAGCTTAGGGCAGTGGCGTGCAAATGGGAACGGCCCAAAAATAAAAAAAAACCTTGAAAAAAGCATTCTATCCAAAATCACAATTTTGCCATTATACTCAATGGCAGGCAGAAGACGACATGGCCAGAATAGTGGTTGCTAAGGGGGAAGGCTCAATGTCAGACTTGTAACTAGGCATTAGCAGGCAATCCTATGCAAATGAGGGGAATGATACTGAATTCCATATTCCCCCTCATGGCCAGCTTGCACTCAACTATGTAGGTGCAGGAAGACCATGGTGCAAGCCTAAGAGCTAGCTAACATCATAGAGGGGTGTGTCAGGCATACTGTAAGCTTATTAGAGCCCTGTAGCTTGGGTTTACCCTTAGCTTAGCAGAGCTAAGCCAGGGGGTGTGTCTGAAGCTGCCAAGCACTCTTTACATTGCCTAAGTAGGTGTGCGTACAGCGCACAGTGTTTTAAACTAAAAAAAAAAAAAAAGTGAACCAGGAAATAGCAGCTCTGTGCACATCTGAGCACTGTGTTTGTTTGGTGCCCCCCCCCATGCTTAAACAGGAAGGTAATGGGAAGGAAAGACAGCAGTAGGAAGGTAATCAAGGAGAACTAGCATAGCTGGCAGGTGAAATGTATCAGAATGGGCCAAATACACAGGCAGCAGCCCAGCCCACAACACTACTGTAAACTATGCAAACACCTTTCCCTCTGGTTTTTCCCACAAACTCTACACCACCGGTGTACAGAAGCGGGGAATTTTACCAAACAAAAGCAACAAAATGATAGGGGCTGCATTAGCTCTCATAAATCAACATGTGGAAGAGGCTGAGGGTGGTGAGGATGAGAATGCTGTCAATCAACCCACAGTGAGGAGAAGGAGAAGAGTGTACAGACCCAGGGTAACCTACCAGGGGCTACATGAGCTGGAGATATTGGAGCACTATAGGGTGGACAGGGACATCCTACAGCAAATTCTTGAGCTGTGCCGGCCATGCCTCCCACACAGAACCAACAGAGGGGAACCCATCCCAGTGGATACCAAGGTATGTGTAGGCCTAAGAATACTAGCCACAGGTACCTTCCAAAGGGCAAATGGGGATATCATGGGTATCTCACAGGCATCAGCATCCAGGGTACTCCACCAGTTCCTGGATGCCATGTCAGCACATGCCAGTGAGCACGTATATTTCCACAACAGCCATGAGGCGTTGACCAGCAATATGCATCTCTTTCACCAAATAGCAGAATACCCAGAGGTAGTGGATGCTATAGACTGCACACACATACACATCAAAGCACCACTCGGCGAGTGGGATAGGGTCTACATCAACTGCAAGGGCTTCCCTTCCATCAACTGCCAGGTCATGTGTGATGCCCAGGGCATTATAATGAATGTGTGTGCTGGCTGCCCTGGAAGCTATCATGACTCCCACATCTGGCATATGATGCAGCTGTACCAGAGATTTGCCAATGAGGACATCCTTTATGGCCACCTAGTGGGGGATGCTGATTATGCACTGGAGCCGTGGCTGATGACACCCATCAGAAATGCACACACACCCGAACAAGAACTCCATAATGAGGCACACACACAGACCAGAATCATAATAGAGTGTGTATTTGGGATGCTCAAGTCATGGTTCTGGTGCCTGGATATATCCGGTGGAGCCTTGCAGTACTCACCGGCTACATGTACCCAAATTGTCATCATATGTGCCATGCTACACAATATGATCCTGCGGAAACAGCTGCAACAGAAACAGCACGGGGCAGTGCCACACAACCCCCCCACCATGCCAAGGCCTGCACTGGCCCAAAGTGACTCGGAGGAGGAACAACCTGAGCCTGCCCCAGTAGGCAGAAGTAGGTGTGCCCAGTATGCCCAGGCCTTGGCAAAGAGGCAACGCATAGCACATACACTGACACGGTAGGAACCCAGGGAATGACACCTCTCTCTGACTTGCACATACAGTAAAATGGATGTCAAAAATGACACTACCTGTACTTAACCATGTATAGGGAGTATACTATGTGTATTCGAGATAGTCAGCCCTCCAGCACCATCCTCAATACTGGCAGAGCCACAAGGTAAGTCACTCTCACTATCAAATGCTGGATGCATTAGTATGTTTTGTGACTTGTATCTATGGTATGGATGTGAGCATGCAAGGGAATTGGGTGGCTGAATGGGATGCCAGCAGATAGTAGACACCTATAGTGGCAGCATGAAACCTGTAATAAATACTAGTGTCACCATAGTAGCCAGTACTAGACAAGGTGACAAAACCCACTGCAGGAAATGTGGTCGGCCAAATGTGTGTCCATAGGACACACACATGCCAGTCAGGGTGGCTCACATACCCAACAACAGTCTCAGCCAGCAGGACAGGAGTAGACAAACACAAAGGAAAGGCTATGCTAAGGCCTCTAATTGATGGCTATGGAGAACAACCCCCCTCCAGACCTACACAGATAGACTGCAACAGGTCAGGCAGTGGGATGTTAGTTCTGAAGGGTAAGAAGTCTGAAACTGAAATGTAGGTCAGTCAAACCTAAGATCTGTAGTACACTGATATGCCTCTAGTCTGCATGATAGTTCAGAATACAGAATAAAATGGAGTACCTGAAATACCAATACAGTCATAGCAAATTTGTACAGTTGTAAGGTGTGACCCCCCCCCCCTCCACAATCCTATGTAAAAATGTAGTAACATGTATGTGTAGGTATAATAACAGTGGAGCACAGATTACCTGAGCCAGCCAAAGTAGCAGGATAGATTGTAGCATGTGTACAATATGCAGGGCTGCATGTGTTAGGTTGGTGTGTGTTGTATAGTCTGTGAGAGTGGTCAGCATGTAGGCATGGTGAGGTTTGTCCTGGTGGCCATTGGCCAGTACCACCAATAACAGGGTCACGTTCTCACAACTGCAGTGCCAAACACAATGCATCCCAGCAAAACACATTCCAGCAGTAAGCCATAGTAATTGTTTGGACGTAATATCTGCCACCATCTGAAAGATGGACATGGCATGAATGTGGGCCCAGACATACAAACAGTACACAGGTGGAAGTACCCCAGACAGACAGTGTATAATATGTTACTGTCAAATGGACACACCCTTGGAATTGTACATACAGCTTAGCAGCACATTAGTTGGGTTTGTAGTATGGAATACCGATGTCGTCTGACCAAACACTTGCAGACCACCAAGGTCACAGGTATGAAGTATTGAAAAACACCTGATGTCCCTGCACAAGCCAGCATAAATGGAATACATCTCTGAGTCAGATGCAAGTAGCGTCCATAGCATACATGCACCCAGCCCACCTCACCATCACCCACAAGTACCTCACAGGTCTTATCCCTGCTGTTGGAAATGAGTACAATATGACCCCCACCTCTGTATGTCAATAGCGACAGAATGCAGCATGCAGAAGAGGTGTCCCTTGCAGGTGTATCCCTAGCTGTAAGCAGCACTCTGCCATCATACACACCATTGGATCAATAATGACAGAAAGTATTGACATTAACACCTTCCACACCTACCCTGTCACCCTAGGGGAATATAGTGGCTTGCAGTCTGGGACTGTAGGATTGAGACAATGCAACAGCCTGCTGCAGCTGGCCTGCATTACTACCAAATGCCCTACAGTCCTCTGCCAAAGGCCTGTGTCTCACCCATACTGCCAATGTATGTTATGTCATGGACTCCCAAATAACAACATAACACAGTCTACAGAACCCAAATGCAAGGCCATCTCGGCAAAGCCCAGTAATATGCCCACCATGTCCTACTGCGTGAACTGTGGACCAACACCAAATTACTGCTGGGATGAAGTGATAACTATAGGGAACTTATCGAATAATGTCCGCATACTGTTTGGAAGAGGATAGAATAATAGAGGTGGGGTAGGAGCATGGATGGCATGGAGTGTGTAAAGTCTGAAACTCAAATGTTTGCACATACTATCTCTGCCTACAAACACAGGAATGGGTGGCTACAAACCTGCTCGTAAACCACAGTGTGAAGGGGTAATGTCCAGAAATATGACACCTGCCTCTGGGTAACCTGTGTGAATCTGTACAGCTGTGAGGTATGGCCACAGCAGGATATGGCCATACTGTCATACCATTGGATGTACAAGCAAGGATCCTCAGCCACCACTGTACCAAGGTGCTGAACCATTTACACAGACTCAGCAGCAAGTGTCTGCAGCTTCCCCTCCAGAATGGTATGACTTTGCAAGAATATGTAGGCTGCAGACTATAGTACTGCACACAGCTGCATTCACCCTGTGTTCCCCAGGAAATTACTGCAAGCAAATATGTATACCTGACAGTAGTTGATGACATAAAACATCACAGTGTAAAATACTACATATGTCTCAATATCTCTGCTAACACCAAAACCATGTAGCAGAAGCAGCACAGACACAATTACCTATAGTAACCTATTATCCTTTGCCCATTTTGACCACCATATTGTCAACCGATCTACAGATATCCCACAGAAACAAGTTAGCTGTAGGTGTAGAAAACAAAAGCCTGCACTGGAGTACAACCTACCTGGAATGGATTCACACATTCAATACAGACGGTTATACTGGGCATACTCCCACACCTACAGAAATGAAGCCCATCTATGGCAACAACAGTGGACTATACCTATCTGACAGTCACAGATGTTTGTGCATACACTCCACATTGCACACCAGTCATGCTTTGCACACACATTGGATAAAAATACATACATATATCCAAGGACAACATACTATAATAGGTCTTAACTACACATACATAGATATGTGGAAGAGAGTGACAGACAGGGGCAAAGAGCCTCCCATCATAATGCCTTTCCCACCCAGCAATCATCCAATTGGCTAAAACCACATGATGTGCAAATGTCAATCACTGTAGACATCTGCCTCTGGTATCCCTCAGTACTATAGTGTCTGTGGTGCTTGTGATAACTGTGTAACATGACTGTACAAGTCAGTATTCATCTAGCAGTTGTATACATGTTTCTGTGAAATATAAACCTGCGTGTGTCTGCTTCCAGATGAATGGTTTATGGCCCATGCACACACACTGCACTCCTCATTGCCCTACTATGGCAAGCCTTTTGATGTAATTCACCTTGAAATACACCTTTGGTGAAAGAGTAGCCCTAAAAGCTCTGTGGCACATGCTATAACTGTATAATGCTATAGTGTGATGTACTAGTTAGGTATGAGTTCTATTTCCAGACATGGCAACTGTAGATCTTTGTGTGTCTGTTTGCCTGTGTAGGGATCAATGCTTTTGAGGCCATTCACACTCACTACAATTTTCAGGGTCCTACTTTGGCAAGGCTGCTGATGTCATTCACTTTGAAATACACCTTTGAAGGGAAAGAATAACCCACTAAGCTCTATGGTGTGTCCTATAACTGCATAATGCTGTAGTATGATATACTAGTTAGGTAGAAGTTCTATCCCCAGACATGGCAACTGTAGACGTTTGTCTGTGTAGGAACCAATGCTTTTGAGGCCATTCACACTACTACAATTTCCAGTGCCCTACTTTGGCAGGCCTGCTGATGTCAATCACTTTGAAACACACCTTTGGGGAAAGAGTAGCCCAGTAAGCTCTGGGGTGCATGTTATAACTGCGTAATTCTATAGTGTGATGTAGGAGTTCTATTCCCAGGCATGGCAACTGTAAACCTTTGTGTGTTTGTCTGTGTAGGGATCAATGCTTTTGAGGCCATTCACATTCACTACAATTTCCATTGCTCTACTTTGGCAGGGCTGTTAATGTCATTCACTTTGAAATGCACCTTTGGCAAAGGAATAGCCCAGTAAGCTCCGTGATGCATCCTATAACTGCATAATGCTGTAGTGTGATGTACTAGTTAGGTAGGAATTCTATTCCCAAACATGGCAATTGTAGAACTGTGTGTGTGTTTGTCTGTGTAGGGTTCAATGCTTTTGAGGCCATTCACACTCACTACAATTTCCAGTGCCCTACTTTGCCAGGGCTCCTGATGTCATTCACTTTGAAATACACCTTTAGGGATGAAGTAGCCCAGTAAGCTTTGTGGAGCATCCTATAACTGTGTAATGCTGTAGTGTGATGTGCTAGTTAAGTAGAAGTTGTATTCCCAGACATAGCAACTGTAGAACTTTGTGTGTGTTTTTCTGTGTAGGGATCAATGCTTTTGAGGCCATTCACACACACTACAATTTCCATTGCCCTACTTTGGCAGGGCTGCTGATGTCAATCTCTTTGAAATACACCTTTGGGGAAAGAGTAGGCCAATAAGCTCTATGGTGCATGCTGTAACTGTTTAATGCTCTAGTGTGATGTACTAGTTAGGTAGGAGTTCTATTCCCAGACATGACAACTGTAAAACTTTGTGTTTGTTTATGTAGGGATCAATGCATTTGAGGCCATTCACAGTCACTACAATTTCCATTGCCCTACTTTGGCAGGGCTGCTGATGTCATTCACTTTGAAATACTCCTTTGGTGAAGGAATAACCCTATAAGCTCCGTGACGCATGCTATAACTGCGTAATGCTGTAGTGCAATATACTAGTTAAATAGGAGTTCTAATTTCAGACATGGCAACTGTGAAACTCTGTATGTGTGTTTGGTTGTGTATGTAGGGATCAAGGCTTTTGTGGCCATTCACATTCACTCAACACTCCTAAAAATGGAGAACATCGATATCTGTGCAGTAACAGAGACCTGATCCAAGGCTCCAGAGAGCACCCCTGTAATACCAGGTACAGCTCTCTCCACACCTGTCGGCCACCAAACCAGGTCCATTTCTTAGGTATGCAAACCTGTGTGTGGTGCCATATCCTTTGACTTCTCTGTGGGTATATGTTTCATGCAACAATTGTCTATTGTATGAGTGAATCATACACTGTCCATTTTAAAAGTTGGCAACTGTAGGAATCCTGGCTGTGCGTATATATATATATATATATATATATATATATATATATATATATATATATATATCAATAAACATACACACACACAAATCAGCAGTAAGTACAGTGGGCAGTACTTATTGTGGTTTTTGTAAATACTGTAAACTAATGGCAAAAACTAAGTCTTTTACATCAGTTAATACCAACAGGGTATTTGATATCAAACATCTGATAAAATGTACCAGCACGTGGGTCATTTACATGGCTGTATGTCAGTGCGGGGCATTTTATATAGGTCAGACCTCTTGTACATTAAAACAGAGAGTAGCCCTCCATATCAGTGACATAAAGTGTCAGCGGGTTCGAAGTGCTTTATACAAACACAAGGCTGTTCATACCACAGCCCATTTTCTATTTGTAGGCCTGGATATGGTATCTATGCAAGATGATAATATTTCACTTAAACAGATAATATTGACTGATAAGGAACGTCGCTGGATTGTTAATCTGGGGGCTCTCTTTAGACCAGGTTTAAATGACCAGTGGTAGATACAAGAAAAGTAATAAATAGGGTTAGATTACAGATTTACAGGTTAGGTGTTTGGATTTTTATATACATCCTTTAGTTAAGTTTGGAGTAGTTACATAAATATCAGGACATAAATGATGTTAATAGACACATATCTTGTTGGGTATTTCTATTAAGTGGGCTTCACAGTACAGTGATATAATAAAGAGTGTGGGTAGTCTTGAATTGACGTAACACACTAATAATAAAATATGTAATGCTGTAGCAACACTTACTATAATATCCAGAGTATATACATATGTATTTTTCAAACATTTTATTATGGATTTCATTGTATAACCATATAAAATAGAGGGTGGAAATGTATATTAGCATACATATTCCCACATATGAGAGTATATACATGTATATATTTATATTTATATGTGTATGTACAAGTATATCTTTTCTTATATAAAGTTGGGAATTTCTATTTCTGGTTACACAGTGATATGTGCCTATATTTGGTATATAGGTTTTTGCATTTCAGTGTATCTTGCCCTTGTTGGTTTGGTATAGGTTTGTTTTTTCATGGTTTTGTGTATTAAGTTTAATTTTAATAATTGGATTAGGTTTGGGGGAGTGTTTATATGTTTATTCATGTATTTATTGTAAAAATTGGGGGATCACTGTTTAGCATTAAGTGTCTGCACCTTTAAATATCTGCTGCTTGTTGTTGTATGTTCTTGTATTTAAATTTGGGTTTCTGCCTTTTAAATTACACACTGATGATGCTTTAGGCGAAACCGGTCACCGGTCTGTGTAACATGGTGCAGGCTGTGCTTGAATAAAACTTCTCTTCTCAGCGGCTGTTCATTTTGATTTTGTTATAGAGTGCTGGAGATTTGTTGGGCATTTGTGTTTTATACTTCGTGCACCTAATCAGTACATTTGCGTGCTCTGCTTTCTTTTGGGATATATATATATATATATATATATATATATATATATATATATATATCTGCATATATGTGTGTGTGTGTGTGTGTGTGTGTGTGTGTGTGTGTGTGTGTGTGTGTGAGTGTGTGTGTGTGTGTGTGTGTGTGTGTGTGTATATGTATCTTTGGAATGTTTATTGCTTCCACATTGTACATTTCCTATGGCAGCCAGACTGTACTGCATGATATGCTATTGATACCATCCTGACATCATACAGGTGGGATGGATTACTGTTAACTTCTTGCGGCTATATTGTGTAGGGTCCTGGTTATGGGACTTGCAAGTATTGGCATTGTGTTGCAGGGCAGATCTGTTTGGCTGTGGTTGAGGGGGTGATATTAATACTTACATGAGGAACTTATCTTGGGCCCCCTCACCCCCATTAATGGTGCCTTTGGTCATTTGTGTATTTGTTGTGTAGATATATATCTTTATATATATATATATATATATATATATATATATATATATATTCTGCAGTGGTGGTGCTGCGGTAGCATTGTTGCCTCATAGCAAAACGTTGTCCCGTTCGATTCTCAGCTAGAGCGTCTTCTGTGTGGAGGCATACGTGAATGGGGCATGCCTTCGTTGAAGGTTGTGCATCAGGGCTGGTAACCCGGTACATAAAAATCCACTGCCAATCATTAGCGGACCAGAGTTCCGCTGTGGTGACCCCTAACCGGGAAAAGCCAAAAGACACAAAGAATATATATATATATATATATATATATATATATATATATATATCAAAGATCGAGTCTATAACCACGTGTATGATATCAGAAAGGGTAACCTCACTAATGTTCTAGCTAAACACTGTCAAATATTTCCTCAACATGTCTTTAGGTTCAGGGTAATTCAAATAGTGAATGAAAATAAGAGAGAAAAAGATCCTACTAGTACCCTTGAGTTATGTGAACTAAGATGGATTTTGAATTTAAGAGCCCACATAGAACCGGGCCTTAATTCCATGATTAGTATTAGGCCGGCTCTCCTAGGGTCCATTTAGATGATGACTGCATTGGCCTCATATATTGGAGGTCTATTTATATTAAATATATTTTCTTATTTCATTATATTAAATTTGTTATTTATTTATTAATATTAATATTAATGTTATTATTAATGGATAATATGTGTTATGGATCAAGTTGATTTGATTATATTGACATTTACCTTGATTAAGTGTTTTAATAGTATTTGTCATATTTGGTTTTATGACATGAAAAATGGAATACTTAGTTTATTTATTCTTATTTTTATTTCATATACATTTTATATTATACTATTAGTACTTATTCGTCAACATCTACAATTATGTGCTTGAACTTTTGCCACTATGTGGCCGTATATATAGAGACAACATCAAATGCATAAGGCATAGTCTCTTCTGTCTGGCCAAGTTATATGCTGTTGTGCAATACCTATTAGGCTAATATATACTGGGGGCTTTCATGGCTTGAACATATTATTTATGTTCGCTATGATTTATTAATAAAGCTGATAGTATATTTAAGAATGGTAAAAAAGTTTGTTAAACTATTACCGATGGGCTGAGAAGTAATAATTGTATGAGGTCTTTTCTTCTCTTTTTGGTTGTCGTGTTTTTGAACCGCATGATTTATTTTATTTTATTTTATTTTATTTTACTTTTCCTGCATATAGGAGAGAATTTCTATGACATGAAATGCCATTTCTCTTTTAAATATTTAAATGTGTTTTAATTGGAACCCTGATGGGATAATTGATGTGTTGTTTTTTATATATAAATGCTGTTTTTTTGGCTGTTTAATTGTAACCTGATGAAGCGCACCGGGATGGTGCGTGAAAGCGCTTGTTCTCTTAATTAAATTTTGGATTCTACATCATGGTGGTTCCTTGCAGTTTTCCTTTTATATATATATTTATATATATATATATATATATATATATATATATATATATAAAACAACTATATACACACACACACACACACACACACACACACACACACACACACACACACACACACACACACACACACACACACACCTACATGTATAAATACATTTCCTGTACTGTTGAATGATTGTGCTGGATGATATGTTTGTGAAAACATCAGAGATATGCATATCTGATATGGCTTAGTGGTAAATCACTTTGGCTATGGTGTGCAGGGTCCTGGATGTGAGCCTTGCAAAGGCTCTTTATTTTGTTGCTGGGCAGAACAAGGACCATTTGATACAGAGTGATTTAAGCACTGTTAAGCAGTTGTAAGTGTGTTTGGGCGAAGGTAAGCACTGCTAACTTTCGGTTACAGTTTCTCATACTCAGTTAGCTTCTAAATTGCTTAATCTGTGTAGGCAATACTGACCCTCGTGCAAACAGGTTTAAACCCATTTGCTGCTGCTTAAAAGGTCTTACTACTGCTTACCCTCGCACTAATTTCTTTAAAAGAAAAGAAAAAGGGTTGATAAGAAAGTGGTGAAAAAGGGGCACAAAATGGGAAAGAAAGTAGGGAAAATAGCTAGGGATGTGCAGGACAGCTGTAGGAAAGGTCCATAGCTGCCCATTTCTTCTACATCAACAGCTGTGCATATACACTGATATGGAGTTAGATTTGGACATGCATACCCCTGAGAATGGGGTAAGGAAAACAATAATATGTTGTAAAGCCAATTAGACCAGATTATGTGTGTCCAGTGGACATGTGTGTGAAATGGACAGCCATGTATAGGGCAAGATTTTTTTTGGGAACAGATTGTCCTTTTTTTTTAAGGTAAGAGTGGGATGTTGATGAGGGACAGTAGGTATATTTGGGGAGGTAGGTTGGGTAGGATAACAGACAAGACAGACAAGACAGCATACAGGGTTAGTATATGACACATGTGAGGGTAAACACCTTGGATGGGGTGGGGTATTTGGAAGTCAGAAGCCAATGAGCCCTCTAGTGGAAACAGTGGGACTGAGGTCCACACTCATGGGCAGTCACCACTGCATTCACATGGCCCCGAAGGTGGCTGTGCTGGGGGCTGTGTAGGAGAGGCAGGCTGACCCTGTAGATGCATCACGCAGTCCTCAAGCTGGCATAGCATATCTCCAAACTCCATACGGAGCTTCCTAGGCACCAGACCCTGGAACTGATGACGGGTGACAGTATCTTGTCTATGCCTGCTCCCAGGAGGGGCGAGCCCCATTCCCTGAGGCGGTTCCACTGGAAGGTGGTGCAGAACCAGCAGACGAGGAGGTCCCAGGGTGGGCCCCAGATGTGCTGGTGCCCAGTGCCATGGCCAGATGAAGTGGGAGAGGTGGGTCTGCTGAGACTGGCCTTCCCAAACGTGCTATGGTGTTTCAATTTTAAAACATATGTGGGTTAGTAATAGTCAACACATTCCCGGATTAGGTAAAACAGCATGCATAGATATTCCCATTAACCCAGAACACCAGAGATGGAAGAGTTGCATAGGAAACAGAACACATGCATATATGGAACCACAGTTGCCATTACAACAGCATGCAGGTACATTGATGGCAGCATCCCACCAATGTGGGAGTATTTCGACATGGCACATGCATAGAAATAAATTTCAATATTTATCAAACAATAGGACATATGTCCCAACAATAGATTTAATAGAGCACATACCGATTGAATTGTGTATTTAGCTTATTGTTGCAGATATGGTGAGGGGGTAGAAAGATGTCAATTAACAACTTGTATATCCCTGTAGTTCTCATTACTTTCTTAGTCAGTGCTGTGATCTGTAACTTACAGATATTATATGGTTTAGTAATAGTCAACACATTCCAGGAATAGATATTATTACAGGATCCTATGGCTTTAGTTTGGACAGTGGTATGGATGTAGACAACTATACACATGAACTGTGTTTTAACTGCAGTATACACCTCTTACCTGGTATACCTGTGGAGGTATTGTTTGTTAACACTATTGTTTGTTAACACTACTGACTGTTTCTATGCATATTCTCAGATTCCATGTTAATGTCATGCACATACCTCTCCATCTCTTATTGCACACACTCTGGGCATGTCTTGACAACATACAGGTGAAACTGGGACATATTTTGACTATTGCCCTCATAAACCTTTGGTGAGTTGTACAATGACAGGTTTGTTTTCATAGACATTTTCCAAATATTCACAGACCTGACAGTCAGTTATATGACATTAAATGCTGCCTAAATGTCAGCGATTAGCACGCTGATATGCCAGGGGGACAGGGTAACAGCCAGCAGATATGGGCCAATTATCTGGACATTCTGGACAGATCTGTACAATCGAGGGTATGATTATGCGTACAGCTTACTACCACTCCCAGGATTCAAACCATGGCTGTGTGTGCTAAAATAAAACAGTGTACATCACAATTGACTGTGCTATATAGATACTGCTGTGTACATTTTCTCTGAATTCTGTCTATAAGTCTCCCATGGTTTTACAATCTGAACTTGTAATTACAACACTGTTATACAGGGTTTCCTAGACAGTTTTGTTATGTAGCACTGTGTGGAAGACAGTAATGAGTAATACCTTATTAGTCATAGATACTGCAACACTAACACTGCCATACAATACCAGACTAAACAGTGCCAGTCCAGGATTTCAATCTTTCATTTCTAGGCACAGTTTTCGTATCTGACAGACCTGTGGGGGAAATGTTTGTTAACCCTACCTGAATGTTGCCGCACATATTACCAAATTCCACATTATTATTATGCACATACATCGCACCCTTTTACTGCACACACTCTGGTCATAGCTTCACAACATGGGGGTGGAGTTGGGACATACTTTGCTTATTACTCTCATAGCACTTTGGTGAGTTGCTAGAGTGACAGGTTTGTTCTTATAGATATATTTCTGACAGTTATGATGCCTGACAATCAGTTGTATGTCATTATTTGCAGCCTAAACTTCTGGGATCATACCATTGATTTGCCAGGGGGACAGGCAGGGGACTTACACCAATTTTCTGGACTTTCTGACAATATCTGTACAGTTGTGCAGTATCATTCCGCATTCAGCTTACTACCACTCCTAGGATTCGAACCATGGCTATGTGTGCTAAAAATACAACACTTCATGTCTCAGTTGAGTATGTTATTTGGATTATGTTGTCTATCTTTTCATTGTTAATACAACAGTACTATTAGGAGATTGCAACACTACATTACCATATGATACCAGAGTAAACACAAGCAGTCCAGGAGGTAGACCTTTATTGCCACGCTTTTAACCTTTTATTTACATACAACCTATATGAGACTCTTCCTGCCAAATTGATTTATTAGGTACATGCCATACACAATACAGGTTTTATACTGGCAATTAACTTTCTACTACTTTTAGATTTATTTTTTATGACAGTACATGCAAGATTATTACTAACCTGCTTTGTGATGCAACCTCTGCAGTCTACAAGCATGGGCTTCCCAATTCACAGCCTGCTCGTCGGCCACTGTGAAAGACATAAAATAAATATTTAGCCATAAATATTCATAATATACATGAGCTGGCAATTATTAAACAGGTAGTAGACTGATACTTACACATGGCTGGGACATCACACATCTTCCTAGACTCCTGGATCCACTGATCCAAGAGCTCCCTCTTTCTCCGTTTCAGGTTGGCATAGTGATGCCTGACCTGCTCACCAGTTTGAGGGATGTCAGTGGCACTGTTGAGGTCACGGGCGAGATAGTCCCTGGCTTCTACTTTATATTGGGAACCCTGGTATTGGCCCTGCAGCAGTCTCTGGTCATGGTCTTTAACAAGGAGTCCAGCCATGACTTTGGACTCCTGGATGCCCCAGCACTGCGCCCGGAAGCACGATCCTTCACCCACACCAGCCATAGTGCTTACAGGAGGAAGCTGCAACCACTTATGAGATGTATTCCTGCCTCTGGGGTTTAAATAGGGCTGATGTCCCACACTTTGCCGTGGTTGGATGGTTTTGATAATGCTAAGCTATGGGCAAACCTGCTTACCCTAGTTTGGCATTGCTCAAAGGGGTATACCAATGGGTAAACTGATTTAGCTAAACTACATATTGCTTACACCTAGTAAGCAGGGGTGTGCAATGCTTAGCATTGCTTAATTTTAAATTTGCACACTATTTGCTGTTTGGCGTTGATTTATCATTCATTACATGTTATATATGTGTTTGGTATCCATGATTCATTTATACATACACTGTATGGGGCTTTTGTGTTTATTGGGGGATTTCAACACTTTATTACAATGACACCTCACATCTGAACTTAATGCAGTACTCCAGTTCACATATTTATATTATGTAGTAGGTTATACAACATAAAACTGTATATAGATTCCTTTCACATGTAAATTTTAATTTTCCTATAGTGATGATCTGTTTGGAGAGACCTCAACTGTATGTACTGCTGTGATGGATTACTGGTTAACTACTGTGACTATAGTGTACAGGGTCCTGGGTTTAAGACCTGCCAGGGCTGTTTATTTTGTTTCTGGGCAGAACAGTGGCTGTTGGATACAGAGTGATTAGGGCACTTTTAAGCAATGGAAAGCAATGCTAACATCTGGTTAAATATGCTTACAGGGAGTTAACTCTAATATTTCTTAACCTGTGTGCGCATTGCTTACCCCTATGCAAATGTGCTTAAACCTGCTTACTACTGCTTACAAGTGCTTACTCCCGCTTACCCCCGCACTGATTTAGACAGAAATGTAACATGGCTCTTGGAAAGGAGGTGGATTTGGACACTGTATGGATTTATCCTTCATTACACATTATAACTTCATTTTGTATCCCTGATTCATGTGTACATATAGTGCAGGGGGCACTTGTGTTTATCTGTGGATTTTGCAATATTATTACAATGACACCTCACATCTGCATTTAATGCAGTACTCCAGTTCACAAATATATGTTATTTAGTAGGTTATACGGCAAAAAAATGTTCATAAAGTGATTTCACATGGAAAATGGAATTTACTACAGTGAGAATTGAACTGAGAATGACTGCTCACAAGGCATATGCTCTTACTACAACACTATTGCAGTACTGCTTCATTTGCAGGTATTTTGCTATTTATCTTCTTGTGTCATTTAAGCTACAGTATGTGTAGCTAAGCAATGGGCAAACCTGCGCACCTACTGTTAAATTTCATCTGTTTGATAAAAAAAATTTCTACTGCTATTTTCTCTTGGAAGGGACAGGTTTCACTTATTGCTGTGGATTCCTGCATGTATCTGCACTTTTGACAGACATCTTAGCAACCCCCATACCTCTCAACCTCTTAATGTACATTTTCTGGACAAAGCTTGACAACATGAGGTCCAACTATGGACATATTTTAATTATTGCTCTTATAAACTCGGGACAGTTGCTAGAGTAACAGGACTAGTTTTAATATACATTTTCTGATGGACTTTGGTGGCTGACACTCATATGTATGCCATTATTTCACGGCTTCATTTCTGACATCATCCCATGATTTCAGGGTACAACTAGGGTACAGGCCAACTGTATGGACAACAAATATGGACATTATGCAATGATTTCTACAGTTGGGAGGTATGCAGCCTCCTATGAGCATTCTCGCTAATTGTTATTGCCGGATGGCACTTCCTGAGTGCAAGGGTGTGTGTATTGTGAGAGTTCTGCTCTCAGATACACTCCCTGCACTTGTCCATCCTCCATGTCCGTTTAGGAGCTGAGGCAATGCGCCTTCCTTACTTTGCATGCTGCACTGCCGTGCTGCTCCTAAACGGTCGCTTCCGTGTAGGAATAAGCTATTCCTGCATGGAACCTTACTGAATCCCTGGGATTATGTTTAATTAGGAATTTGTTTTGAGTATTCTGACTGCTTTGTTTTATATTCTTTATGCAAGAAATCAGTTAAGCAAGTTTTAGTACCTGGAATTCTTTTCTGATCTGTTTTGCAAGTAGTAGATGCAGTAGGGATGATCCATTCCTCTATATTCCTCCAACATTAACTGAGTGCCTCTTGGTCTTGATTTTGGATCCCATTCTGACACCATGTCACTTGTCTTTGTTATGATACAAGACAGACTATCTTGGAGCAAAATCTTTCTCACAGCATCATCACACAAGTCTGTCTTTTATCAGCTCATCCCGTAAATCACCAAATGTGCACATTTTAGCTTTATTTCTCAAGTCATTTATATATGCTGCAAAAGTTTCACCAGTCTTTTGGCCCCTTGTGTAAAATAAGTACCTTTCCATTGTAATATTCATTTGGGGGTTATACATTTCTCTAAATTTCTATTTTAAGCACTCTGGCTCTTTTCTTATTTCAGTTGGTACCACTATGTAGTGGTTTTCCCCCTCCCCTGCATATACAGCAGGTGTATACACAAATGAATACTCTCTTTATATGGCTTCTGAAACAGCTAAATTAAACAGAATAAATGCCTCTGTATGTGCATCTTTGTCAGAAAATGCAGCTTGTATAAAAATATTGTACCCTTGCTCAAGCACTCTCCAGTTCTTTGCATTATTATTATCAAATACAAGTGGGGCTGGTCTATGAAATCCTTCAGCCATGCCAACAAAGTATGCTTAAACACACACTGCAAATATGGCCCTTGTAATTATGTACAAACATACACACACACCAGGTACTTGCAATAACATTCAAATGCAGTATAAACTCTTTGAAAGACTGTTTTTTTGTGAAATATGCTTTGAAATGGCTGTATTTTGTGAAATAACTGTACTGTAATACCACACAAATTGCGAGCACTTTGTATACTTCAGATATCTCATATATCTTTACTTAATGTGAAAAAGTAGCACATAGTGAAAACATTTTGTTTTCCTTATTTTATAAATGTTATGCAATTCGGACATTATTTCAAACATTTTTGCAACTATTTTGAATATTTTTATCAATATGTCACAATTTTGGACATTTTTTAATTAGAAATTCATTTTGAGCATTCTGAGTGCTTGGTTTATATTCTTTGAGCAAGAAATCAGTTAATCAAGTTTTAGTATTTGAAATTCATTTCTGACCTGTTTTGCGAGTAGTACATGCAGTAGAGATGATCCATTCTTCTACATTCCTCCAACATTAACTGAGTGCCTCTTGGTCTTGATTCTGGATCCCATTCTGACACCATGTCACTCGTCTTTTGTTATGATTCAAGATGAACAGGTGGGGTAGTTCTTTTATATGCTTTATTACACAGAAACACATCAGGATGGATAGTTGCAACATAAAATATAAACAAACTGATTAACTGACATAGTATTACACACATGCATGCTTATCCCAACAGCTCTCTACAAAATGTCAGTCTAGCTTGCACGTGCTGAGTATTTATACACATATGCAAGCCCATGGAAAGCTTCTTAAAGGTATACATATACTCTGATCTACACAGGGTATATCTAGAAAAGCTGTTTTTTCTTTCTCTTTATATTTTTTCCATGTAAAGCTGTATCTAACTAGGTGCAGGTTTTGAAACAAAAGTGTTTAAAGAGCCTGATGTGAATATAAATGCCTGCAATTCATAAAATAATTGCAAATAACCACACAAAATTAGAATAGCACAGAGCAGGAAGACAAGAAGAACCTTATGCCTTCCATAGGCTCCACAACAGGTATAACAGAGCAGAATGCTGTACAGCATTTTGCCAAGCTATGGCTGTCCATATACATAATTTATGAAAGTCCTCTTACCCACTATGTGCTGATGGTGGCTATATGCCATAAGCTGGTGTGGTCTCAACTAAACTACAGACCCTTTCTTTCCAAGGGCACAGTGTCCTCTGCTGCTCCTATAAACTTCTACTACCAAGGGATGGAGTGTGGGTGCTCCATGTGTGCTTTTTAGTGCTTATGTTAGCTGGACCACCATATGAATTACACAAGCCAGTCTTGTTGTCCTGCCCTTGCCTGGCCTGCACATATATGCTGCATTTTCAGTATGTATAAATTCCGCACCAAACTCATGTAATGTAAATTTTATTATCATTAGCTACATAGGCATCCCAGTCCTAAAATGCTCAGTTACAGCATATTAAACTCTAGTGATAACTAATGAGTCAGCATTACTTTGAAAGTACTATATCCTTGACATAAGCATTGTACAAATGCATCTCTTATTGTGTGACATAAGACCTATGGGGTTCTACCCCATACATGGTCATTGTCTGAAGATAACACTGAGATTTCTGACAGAGGACAGAAGCCTAGTTTAAACATGAATATTTAATTGAACTGACAATAATAACTCCGTATTTCATTGATGCCTGTTTCACTGATGGGGAATTTCTACAAAACCACCGGTTTCCCCTGACATTTTGCAAGACTGAGGGTGGTTATATTTAGTAAGGGGTTACAAAGAGCTTCAGGTACAGGCTCCTCCCTTTAATTCACCATGTGTTGCCTTTTAGTCAGTTTCTGTTCCTCTAGTTCATGGAAATATTCTACTGATGAAACATGGATCAGATAAATCAACTACATATATTAATTATTTGAGATGTAGTAAACAAAGTGGAAGGGCAATTCTAGATGCAATGACTTTTTTATACAATTGTGAGGGGAAATGTTAGTGGTATATCCTTGATATAAGCCTGCCATCAAATTCTTACAACACTGTGAGGCTGCAAGAAGACTATCCAGATAACAACATTAGATGACACCCCAAAATTATCATCATCTAATGACCTCTGGAGGGAAACACAGTGAGGTCATTTTTAGCTTTTTATACCTGTAGTTGACTTGACAATGGAGGAAGGAGAAAGGGGTGTAATCCTACCATTATTTTGTATTGACATCTAAACTGGAAAGAACAGAGAATCTGCATTTCAAATGCAGAAAGAGCAGGCCAGAAATCCATATAAAGCTTACAAACAATATACCGAAACAACATTGATGGGTATATTGACAGAGCAGAATGGAACACATGGCAATGGCTTCTGCTTTGGCAGCAAGATGGCTTCCTATTTATTAACTATTGTGCCTCTAGTAAGTAGCCTGAATCTGACAGGCCCTAAATGTATTCCACATAAATCCAAACAAAATGAGCAAGAAAACTGGCACTGGAATGTAATAAAATTATCAAAAAAAAAAAAATGACCAGGTAGCAGAGCAAGCACAGAAGTTTGAATCAAACACATACATGGTTGAGCCTTTTCATCTAAAAATACATCATCGGAACCATGGATGAGTAAAACATGTACACCAATTAAACCAATAATAGTGACATGCCCTCAAAATCAAAACCAATTAAACTGAAGAAGAAGTATACCCCTATCATAACAAGGAATTGGAGGTATTATCCAATCAATACATGTCTACAATCAACTGCATTACTAGCTGAGTTAAGAACAAACTTGCAGTGTTAAAGATTATACTGCATTTTATTTTTCTGTGTATTTAACTGTTTCTCTGTGTCTCTTTGTAGATATTTATTTTTCTCTTTAATTGTTTCATAGAATACTGTGGTCTCTCTCTCTGCCTTTGCAGTTAATGGGGGCTATTGTATTTCACTTCATTGATATTCAGTGTTAAACTCTTAGCCTAGGGGGGGTTCTCTGTATTTATAAGTGTTTCTCACATATCTTTGAATTTGTTACTACTCAATATCTGAGTTGCTTGGCTTCTGCTATATACCTACAATCAACTGCATTAATAGCTGAGATAAGTACAAACTTTCAGTATTAAAGATTGCACTGTATTTTATTTTTCTGTGTATTTAATTGTTTCTCTGTGTCACTCTGTAGTTATTTATTTTTCTCTTTAATTGTTTCATAGAATACTGTGGTCTCTCTTTCTCTTTAATTGTTTCATAGAATACTGTGGTCTCTCTCTGTCTCTGCAGTTAGTGGGGGCTATTGTGTTTCACTTCATTAATATTCAGTGTTAAACTCTTAGCCTAGAGGGTTTCTCTGTATTTATAAGTGTTAGTCACATATCTTTGAATTTATTACTGCTCGATATCTGAGTTGTTTGGCTTCTGCTACATACCTACAATCGAATGCATTACTAGCTGAGTTAAGTACAAACTTGCAGTGTTAAAGATTGTACTGCATTTTATTTTCCTGTGTATTTAATTGTTT
This sequence comes from Protopterus annectens, assembly GCF_019279795.1. Lineage (NCBI taxonomy): Eukaryota > Metazoa > Chordata > Ceratodontiformes > Protopteridae > Protopterus > Protopterus annectens. The sequence continues at coordinate 1,752,921,045 of NC_056741.1, read as the reverse complement.
CTATGTGTCACTCTGTAGTTATTTATTTTTCTAATTGTATCATAGAATACTGTGGTCTCTCTCTGTCTCTGCAATTAGTTTCCGGCCCACCCTCCCTGTTCTTGTTCTGGTATTAATCTTGGTGGCACTGGAATTGCCTGCCCCCCCTGTAAATTTGTGTATGAACACTCCTCCTGGGTCTATCTCATTTTCTCACTCAACCGAGTACAGTGAGATCATATTTTGACTTCATACACTCCTACCAGTCCCATCTGTTCAGCTCTATCCCAGCTCTATTCCAGTCTAGTGTCACTAGTTCATTCTACCTAATACAGTGAGAACATCTGTGAAGGGCAAGTCACTCAGGTCCTTAATTTTGAATTATCTTCTGTTTCTCCTTTCTCACTTTCCAAAAAAATTTTTTTCTAAGCCTGTTTCCTACTCTTCCTGTAACTAGTCTAATCCAGATACAGAATTGCTGTAACTAAAACTGTAAGCTTCTGAGCCTCCAAAGGCTTTACGTGTTGGAGGGAATCCTTTTAGCCTATCAGTGGAACTGGTAAGCATGAGGTAGCCTATCTATCACAAGAGTGGTTTCTGGCCCAGAAATTGTAGTTTATTGGCTGTTTGGGCAGTTTTTCCATCTCTTTCAACTTTCTGGTTTAAAAGCCTGTATCTGCGTTTGTTTCTCACCTTTCCTGTAACTAGTCTAGTCCAGATACAGATTTGCTGTATCCAGGACTGTTTGTAAGCTTCTGAGCCCCCAAAGCCTTTCTGTGTTGGAGGGAAGCCTTCTAGCTTATCAGTGGGAGTGGTAAGCACTGGGTAGACTATCTACCACAAGAGTGGTTTCTGGCCCAGAAATTGTAGTTTATTGGCTGTTTGGCAGTTTTTCCATCTCTTTCATCTTTCTGGTTTATAAGCCATTGTTTGCTCTTGTCTCCCACATTTCCTGTAAATAGTCTATTCTAGTCCAGAAAAAGATCTGCTGTATCCAGGGCTGTTTGTAAAATTCTGAGCCCCCCAAGCCTTTCTGTGTTGGAGGGAAGCCTTTTAGCTTATTAGTGGGAGTGGTAAGCACTAGGTAGCCTATCTACCACAAGAGTGGTTTCTGGCCCAGAAATTGCAGTTTATAGGCTGTTTGGCAGTTTTTCCATCTCTTTCAACTTACTGGTTTAAAAGCCCGCATTTGAGCTTGTTTACCACCTTTTCTGTAACTAGTCTAGTCCAGAAACAGATTTTCTGTATCCAGGACTAGTTGTAAGCATCTGAGCCTCCTAAGCCTTTCTGTGTTGGAGGGAAACATTCTAGCTTATCAGTGGGAGTGGTAAGCACTAGGTAGCCTATCTACCACAAGATCCAGGTACACATTCTTAGTTTTAGAACTTCACTTTGCTTATTCGTGCTCAGCACTTGTTCAGAACTTGTTGTTAGCACTAAATAAGCAAGCTACAAATTACTACAGCACTCAACCTTCCTCTTTACATAGAGGAAAACAGCTTTTGTACTTACTTTCCTCACTTGTTTAGAGAAAAGAATAGCTCTTATACTCACTTGCCTCACTTGTCTAGAGGAAATTAGTTTTTTATTCAGGCATGTCCATGGGTCAGCTCCCAGTGTTCTCTCCTGACTATCTGATGAATCTGGGCATCTTGAGGCAATGAAGCAATTGCCTCATGTACACAGACAACCCTCTCCTCCTACCACCCAACACTGCAACCTGTGAGAGATGCACTTATCTAGCCAAACTGGAGGTAAAGCTCTCTCCAACCAAGACTGAACTTGACAGTCAAGAGAAGGTAAACACTTACACCACATCACACTCATGACATAGTCCCACTAAACCTACACCACCAAATTCCACACATACAGACACAAAAACATTCGCAGAGGCTCTCAATAATAATCTGCTCAAGCAACAGAGACCTCCAAAGCAGAAATGCAAGCAACCTCCACCCCCCCAACACAACCTAAATGACACATAGCCCACAGACTCAGTGTGCCAATAAACCACAGCCCATAAGGCCAGCCAATGTACCCAACACACTAGTCATAGGTGACTCTATAGTCAGACACACTGATGTCCCACTCACCAAGCAAAACAAGGAGATGGATACTGTCAGCTGTCTGTCGGGTACCAGGATCCGCCACATTACCCACACACTCAGGTCACTCCACAACAAGTACACATATGACTCTGTCATTGTCCATGTTGGTGTGAACAACCTGAGACGTACCTCCCTGGACTACATGAAAAGAGACATGGAAGAGCTCTCCGATCTTGTAGCACAGTCAGGTATGACCCTAGCCCTGAGTAGCATCCTGCCATCACCCAGAATGATACTGCAGTACAAGGACAAAATGATTGATCAACAACACCAAGCTTATGGTCTCATTCTAAAAGGAATCCAGTGTCTGTCTTCCTGGGATTACATGGTCGACAGACCACGATGCTTTGCCAGATATGGTCTGTACCTGTCGTCCCTAGGATTCTGGATACTGGCTAAGGCTGTTGCCGCCCCTATAGTGCCTTTTTTAGGCAAGGTTCAAATGACAAATTCACCACTGTAACAGGAACAGGCAAGCAAAAACTGAGGGTAATGCTACTCAATGCTAGATGTCTAAATCTTAAAATGCACTCACTCAAGGCACTCCTTAAAATGGAGAACATTGATAACTGTGCAGTGACTGAGACCTGGTTCAAGGATCTAGAGAGCACCCCTGCCTTACCAGGCTATACCTCATACCACACTTTTCAGCCATGTAACCTGGACCAGAAATCCAAAGGTGGAGGTGTGTCCATATTCATTAAGGATATCCACAGCTCCAGGCTAGTTGCAAAGCATAATGCATCCGAGGTTATCCAAGTGCAACTAATTCTGGGCAAAGCTGCAATCCAAATTGTAGCTTGCTACAGATCCTCCACCATGCCCCAGGATTCCCACTCCTCTTTTCTTGATATACTGGAAAATAATAGGGTTCAACCAAACACCCTAATAATGGGTGATTTTAACTACCCTACCATTAACTGGGAAAACTACTCATGTACTAACTCCTTCACTCAATGCTTTCTGGAATTCATAAATTCCAATGACCTGGATTAACTTATCTACACCCCCACCAGGGACAATAATATCCTAGACCTAGTCATTACCAACATGAGTAACCGGTGTTCCACATCTGAAGTCAACTCCTCATTGATCAGATCCAACCGTAAGCTAATCACCATAGATATCTGCATTCCGCCCCCACCCACCATTAAGAAAACAACAGTAAAAAATTTCTCCAAAGCCAACTTCATGCTTCTTAAGACAGAAGTGGTGAACATCATGACACCCATGCAGATGGACAATACAGTTTCGACTGCTGAATCCTACACAAATGCACTGTATAAGCAATTGCACAAGTGCATGGATCGTGCTATCCCAAACAGAACCAAGATGCTATCCTCCAAAAAAAGGAAGCCAATATGATAGTCCCCTGCCATAAACAAACTCTAGAACAGAAGGAGGAAACTGTTGCAAAAGAGAGTAAAATCCCATGAGTGGAGGAGCTCCCTGGCCAGCAACAGTAAGAAGCTGAGATCCCTTATAAGATCCTCAAAATCTAGCTACGAAAACAAAATCACCACTGATTCTAAGGACAACCACAAAGCATTCTATAGCTATGTCAAGAATCTCAATGGCAACATCCAGATCTGCTCTGAGTTACAGCACAACAGCATGGGAAATTACAGACCCAACTGATATTGCCAATATCCTGGCAGATAAGTTCAGTGCTAACTTTACCCCCTCTCACCCCCTAAAGGGCCCATATCTATATAGGAAGAATGCAGAGTCCCTGTAATCACATCTATACAGGTAAAAGCTGCACTCTCTCTAAAACCAAAAACACAGCATTCTTGGAGCCAGACAACATCCCAGGCTGCGTTTTACATGAACTTCAGAATGAACTAGCTCCCCACCCTAAGAACCATGTAGAATCATAGTTTCACATCAGGCTTTGTGCCCACTTAATGGCCCACAGCAACAGTTATCCCACTCCACAAAGGGGGAGCCACCACTGATCCTGGGAACTATCGCCCTATTAGCCTGAAGAGCCTGTTCTGCAAGGCCATGGAATTTATCATCATGGAACTCATAAACAAAGACATTGGTAACCGCCAAACTCTGGACTCCACCTAGTTCGGGTTTATGAAAGGCAGATCATGCCTTCTGAACCTGATCAACTTCTTTGAGGCAGTCACCAAAGCCGTAGACAAGGGTAAGGTGGTTCATAGGTTCAGTGCTAACTTTACCTCCCTCTTACCCCCTAAAGGGCCCATATTTATACAGGAAGAATGCAGAGTCCCTGTAATCACATCTATACAGGTAAAGGCTGCACTCTCTCTAAAACCAAAAACATAGCATCCATGGAGCCAGACAACATCCCAGGCTGTGTTTTACACAAACTTCAGAACGAACTGGCTCCCCACCTAAGCACCATGTTCAATCATAGTTTCACATCAGGCTTTGTGCCCACTTAATGGCCCACAGCAACAGTTATCCCACTCCACAAAGGGCGAGCCACCATTGATCCCGAGAACTATCACCCTATTAGCCTGACGAGCCTGGTCTGCAAGGCCATGGAATGTATCATCATGGAACTCATAAACAAAGACATTGGTAACCTCCAAATTCTGAACTCCAGCCATTTTGGGTTTGTGAAAGGCAGATCATGCCTTCTGAACCTGATCAACTTCTTTTAGGCAGTCACCAAAACTGTAGACAAGGGTAAGGTGGTTCACACAGCCTATCTTGACCTCACCAAGGCTTTCAACACCATCCCCCATTCTGAAATTATAGCTAAACTCACTAAACTAGGTATAAAACCCCTATGTTACAAGATGGGTTGCAACTGGCTCACTGACAGAACCCACACTGTAAAAGTTGCAGATTCCAAATCTGACTTCAAACCAGTGACAAGTGGAGTACCACAGGGTTCAGTCTTGGGACCTCTCCTGTTTGCTAACTACTTCTTTGAAATACAGGCTAACACAGAAGGCATCTGGCTAATGAAGTTTGCAGATGACTGCAAACTAGGAGCCATAGTTGAGTCCCCAAATGATGTGGACATCCTACAGAAGGGCCTCACTGAGACAGATGCCTGGTGTCAGAGGCATGGCCTCAAGCTCAATGCCAAAAAGTGCATTGTCATCCCCTTTGGTAAAAACTCTGTACCCACGAACTACCACATAAATGGCAGTATACTTAATGCCGAATGTCTGATATGAGACCTTGGGACCCAGATGGACAGTAGTCTCTCCTTTGATAATCACATCGCCACAGTAATCAGGAAATCCTTCTATGTGGCACACCTCACCACAAAAGGGTTCTCATCAAGGAAAAAAGAGTTGATTGTTCCCTTCTACTCGGCACTCATTAGACCCATTATAGAGTACAACACCCCTTTTGGAATGTACCTCAGAAGACAGCTGCAGCAGCTGGAAAGGCCACAGAAGTACCTCAAAAAAGACCATTACTGGCCTCAAACAGATACCCTTCACTGACCATCTCAAAAAACCCCAGCTTTACTCTATAGCATACTGACTACTCCAAGGAGATCTCTGCCTAACATATAAAGCTATGTTAAACACAGAGCTGTTGGCCATGCTACACCTAAAGAAATCCCAATCCCTCAAAGCTAATGCTCTAGGGACCTACACCTTGTCACCACAATAAACAGGACATGCTGGAGGGATAAATTCCTGTCCCAGAGACTTACGATACTCTGGAACAAGCTACTCATCTATGTCAAGTAAAGTTCCTCATTAGCACTCTTCAAGAAAAATCTTGATGAGTGGATGGGAAATAGGAAATACACCCCGGGGATCACTTCTGTGGCTTTGCTCAACAGGGGCACAATAAATTAACTTTCTTGGGTGGCATAAGCCAGGGAACCTTGTTGGCTAGGCTTACTTAGGCCCTTGGGCTGATAACCTAGTACCTATCTATGAACCTATAAAAAAACAGCTATGGTCTTGCACCTGTATTCAACCAATACAACATAAAAACATATTAATCTGACATAAAGAACAAACTCACTAAAAAATGAATATATACATAAATGGTTAGCAAAGTTTAGAGGCTCTCAACTTTAGTTCACTTGAGATGGAGACTGTATCTTTCAACCCAGGTAGGTTTGTGGCATCCAAACTTAACTGCATTATCATTTCATGATGTATTAACTGATTCTTCCCATCACCGGAAAATGCTGTTGAATCAATTTTTTTTTCTAAGAGAAAAAACTTAAACTTAGAGAAATTATGGCACTGTTTCCCTAAGGCACTTTTGTTGTCCTTTTTAGAAATGCTATATACATGCTGGTAACTCTTATTTAGAGCATTGTTAATTTTGCCAATATAGAAGGACAAACATGTTGTACAATTAGTCATATAGACCACCTTATCTATCAAGCAATTGTATCTGTCTCTAATCATCCACATACAAACCTTGTTCATTAGTTCACTCTATAGGTCAGTATCAACAAAGGAACATTGATGGCAATGGCCACATCTATAAGTTTTAAAAGAACCATTGTGAGATCTGGTCATAGCTCTTTCTAATATGTTCTTGATGTTGGATCTGTTCTTTAAGGTAAAAGTAGGTGGATTGTTAAAATGTGGTTTTAAATTATCATCGCATTTTAAGTAAACCAGTTCTTGGACAGAATGTTCCTAATGTCAAAAGCATCCAGTGAATAGTGCAACACCATGTTATTAAAGTAAGTGTTGGAATGATCTGTATAACTTTTGTTCAAATTACCATCATTGGTATCAACAGTGAGGTGTCCGGCTCCACTTTTAATGATCGGGCCATATTTTTTACACCTTTCCCTTAGAACTTGTGAATAAAACTGGTCTGTCATGGTACGGGAGTAGCTCTTTTCCAGAAACAAATTTCTGAAAACATTGAAATTGTTGATGCACAAATTATCATCTGAAGTCAGTCTAGACACACAAATCAACTGACTTTTCATCACCCCTCTCGTTTGATGCAGGGGTGGTTGCTGTGGAAGTGTAAAAAGGCATTGCAGAAAGTTGGTTTCAGATAAACATTTATAATAAATGTTCCATTGGTTCCCTTAGAAATCTTTACACCCAAGAAATGTAATTTATCAAGACTAAAATAATTACTGAACTCCAAAAATGAAGAAGATAACAGAAGGTCAGGAAAAAAATCTTTCCAACCATTCCAAGTTACTGGACCAAATAATAAAGATGCCATCCAGGTAATGGTAATAGTATGCACAGTGTAGAAAATAATTTAATTTAAATACCTTATCAATTCCCCACCAGAGAAGGAGCATGTTGTTGAAAGTGCGGGCACAATCAACCCCCCCCCCATTGCAACATCCTTCAGTTGCTTGAAATACTCTGTATCAAAAAAGAAACAAATTATTAGTGATAATGAGCTCCATAACCAGAAAAGCTGAAAGAAGATGAAGAAGGAGAATGAGCTCCATAAAATCTGAGATAAGCATAGTATCATTATCAGAAAGTGACCAAAATTTACTGACAGCCTCATCAAACCACTGAAGCCCTGTTCATGGGGGATGACCAGGAATTAATTCTTAATGTTAAGAGTGACCAATACAGAGGATACATCACATGGAATATTGCAAAGTTTTTTCAAAAAAATCCCAGAATCATGTAAAATGTGTGGGAAATCACTAAATAGTGACTTAAGTTTATGGTCATTGAATTTTTCTAATGGCTCAGTGCAGACCGACTGGCTGAAACAGTGGGATGCAGTGGTGAGTTGTCAATACAAGAATGGATCTTAGGAATCCTGAAAATCTTCGGGACGATGGGCCACTGAACTTTTAATAAATCATGTAATTGCAAGAGAGTTGTTGTCAAACAACACCAGTTTATCCAGCTCAATGCTAATAGCTCTGTACGCATTATTTATCTCACTGATTGACACTGCCTGTTACACTGTGTCATCACCAAGTAAAAAAGTCATCCTGTGTGTAATCAATGAGGTCCATAATGACCAAACCTCCACCCTTGTTTGGCTTCATTCATCCGATATTTTTGTTGAAAGTAATGTTGTCTTATGCTTAGTGGGGTTATAAAACCTGTACCTTTATTTGCTTTTCAACAGTGCTCTCATTTTACACTCACAGTTTTTTTTTTTCAAAAGCATTGACCATACGGTGCAAGGATGGGTTTGCAATACTACTGCATTTGACGTTATTGGTAGGCATCTCAGCTTTTATCTCACAACCATATGAGACATGAAAATTAAGTTTCTTGGTGTATAACTAAAGGTCCAAAATAGTTTGTTCAATATTAGTCCGGCTTAAGGAAATAGATGTAAACCCTTTAAGAAACAACGTATGATGTCAGGGCCAACATGTAAACCAGAAAAACTGAAAATGTTGAAACTGTAAAAAGAAGTGATGGAAACCATGCCTTTAGTGGATTCAAGGTTTAGAGTCAATATTCCATGTGATATATCCTATGTAGTGGTCACTCTTGACATTAAGAATTTATTCACGGTCATCCCCTATGAACAGGGGCTTAAGTGGTTTAGCGAGGTTGTCAGTAATTTTGGGTCACTTTCCAATAAAGATACTTTGCTTAGCCTGGATTTTATGGAGCTCATTGTCAATAATATTTTTTTTTACTTTTCTGATGGTGAATATTTCAGCCAACTGAAGGGTATTACAATGGGGCCACCTCTGCCCCCACATTCGCCAGTGCTGTCCTTCTCTGGTGTGAAATTGATAAGGTATTTAAATTAAATTCTTTCCTACACTGTGCTTGCTATTAACACTACAAGATCAATGGTAAAGTGGAGAGAGTTCAAACTACAAAGTTCCTGGGGGTACATATATCAGATGATCTTTCTTGGAATACAAACACAGGCCAGCTAATTAAAAAGCCCACCAGTGACTACACTTCCTAAGAAGGCTGAGAAAATCAAAGCTCTCTGTGAATGCTCTAATTACCTTCTACAGAGGAGCCGTCAAGAGTATTATCACCAGCAACTGCACTGTATGGTTCAGTAACAGCACAATGGCTGACAGCTAGATGCTGCAAAGAATAATAAGAACAGCAGAAAAGATCGTGGGCACTAGCCTTCCTACCTTACAGGAGCTCTTTGAACTGAGATGTAAAAAGAGGTCCCGCAAAATACTGAGTGACACTTCTCATCCATATGATTGGTTCACTAAACTTGCTTCTGGTAGAAGATTACGGAGTATCTGCTGCAGGACCTCCAGATTCATGAACAGTTTTTATCCAGTTTTTATCCAACTGCAATAAGACTCATCAATGCAGATATAAATGTGGATGTATCAAAACTATAATAGATTGTTATGCTCTCATTCTTTTTCTTATTTTTCATACAGTAATTCTAGTTATTTATTGCATACTAAAATTAATATATTCTTGTTTAAGTGCAATTCCAGTCTTTATGATAAGTTGTACAACGTTTATGCTTCTGTAGTGGCAAAACTAACAGTCTTAATAAGTGAATTTACCAGCACATATATAGCATTTCTAAAAAGGACAACAACAGTGCCTTAGCAAGACATGCATCTCTTTGCCACAATTTTGCTAAGTTTAACTTTTTTGTCTTAGAAAAAAATTGATTCAACAGCATTTTCTAGTGACTGGCAGAATCAGTTAATACATTGTGAAATGATATGGCAGTTAAATTTGGATGCCACAAAACAACCTGGGTTGAATGATGCAGTCTCCGTCTCAAGTGAACTAAAGTTGAGAACCTCTAAACTTTGATATCCATTTACATATCTATTTTATGACTTTGATTTCATTTTCTTAGAGAGTTTGTTCTTTATGTCAGATTAATATGTTTTTTATGTTGCATTGGTTGAATATGGGTACACGACCATGGCTGTTTTTTGATTGGATAATACTTCCAATTCCATTTTATGACTCATAGTATTGTTCATTTTGATTGGTTTTGATTTTTGGGGGGTGTCGCTTTGACTGTTTTTAATTGGTGTACATTTTTTACTCATCAATGGTTCTGATGATGTCTTTTTAGACAAAGGTGCTCAACCATGTATGTGTTTGGATTAAACTTCTGTGCTTGTTCTGCTACATGGTTGTTTTGATTTTTTGTATCATACCTAGATTGGATTCATTGTGAATTCAATGGCTGTATAGTGATATAAGCCAGAAGGACTGTATTAAGGTTATTATGTATTGGTCTTGGTATCCATGTTTCCATTTTTTTCTTCTTTTTTTTTCTTCTGGTCTTATCTCAGCTACTGATGTCTTTGCAGTTTAAACACAGAGTTGCTGGCAAAAAAGACTGATAGTGACAACAGTCCCTACAGTCTCTCTATATCCACACTGTTGGTGATCATCCCCAAGTGACATGTTAATGACTGGTGTCTTGTCAACAATCAATCTATATCCTTCTGCACCTGACTGAAATGTAATCAGTGCCTTATAGCCAGCCTACCTTTCCTAAAAGCTGCTAACATTTTTGCACAATCTAGTCAGCATATCTCACAATGTATTCAGTGCAACAGCATGTAGTGCCTTCAGACTCTCAGCCACAATGATGAACAGTGCAGACCCAACTTCCCTGATCCTCATGCTCTAGGATCCATTACTGAGTGCTTTCCTCACAGGACAGACTTGGTACATTGTTAAATCCACTTGGTACCATGGTATGTACATGTTAATAAGGTGCATAAAGATTAATTTGTTTGGCTCATACCTTGGAGGTGTTGCACTGAGCAGTCTGTCAGTGTATATATAAAAAAATGCCTCAAAGTGGTACTCAATGTTAGCTCAAACGTCCTTCCAAGTAAACTGTATCTACTTCCTCTTCTGGATCACTGACTTTGTAGAGAAGCACAAAACAAGTATCCACAATATGAGTAGTTCATCTTTTCAAATCTCAGGCACTGTCAGCCAGAACAAAAGTTTATGTATTAGGCCCACCAGTAAGGCCAGCCATAGACCAGTTACACATATTTGTCGAAATAGGGCCAGCAACCTACGAGCTTTGCCTGAGTGGCAAGCAAAGTGCAATGAATTTTCCTACTTGTAGTTTTGCTTCGACTGCAGCTATCAGTCCTGTTAGTGCAAAGGACTATATTTCCAGTCATGCACTGCAGTAGTGGTTTGTCTAATATTACTAATACTGCATTATCACTCCACTTGTATGGCTCACAGTGTTAGCTGCTCATACTCTTACCATAGTCATCAGCTACTGCTGACTGCACAAAAGGGTTTTCAAATCAAAATTAAAACAGTACTAGCAATCTATTTTGTACATCATTTCAATTACTGTCACAAAAGATAAGACTAGGCTTAATCTGAAGACTGGCAGTGGCCTTATGTTTTATTTTTCCTTCTGTTGCTATGTGGGATACATGACTGACTGTCTGCTACTGAATGTTTTTATGAAAAATAACCGTGGAATAGTCAGCCTACGTCAGTATGAAAAAATAGTAAGCACAAAAAAATGAACAGATAATGTGATTTGATGTGACTTCTGAGCACCGACACTTGTGATTGAATGTTATCTGTTCAGTGGCATGCTAGAGAAAGACTTGGTGCAGTTGCAGAAAGGTGCAAAACAATGCCAGACAAGTGAAACATGTGTGTGTGTGTGTGTGTGTGTGTGTGTGTGTGTGTGTGTGTGTGTGTGTGTGTGTGTGTGTGTGTGTGTGTGTGTGTGTTCAGTGACTGATTCAAAGGTGGATAGAAAAATGATTCCACTTAACTAAAATAGGAAAAAACAGTAACAGATCATTTTGACCCATGAAGGTACTAGAGGGATATCACAGTTTCAGAGTCACATACAAAATGGGGGGGGGCAAGAGGAAACTTAAAGATAGCAAATAGATGGACTAGACTGGAAAGAATGTTATTTTTTTGTGTGTGTGTGGGGGGGGGGTATACTGTATAAAGCTGAAGTATGTGGATTTTGCATGCCCTTACTACATCCATGTATTTCCATAATGCATTATGATTTTCTTCCACCTGCCAAAATATGATGGTTAGTTACTACTTAAACTGTGACAGAATCATAGAATGTACAAGGCTACTATGTTCCCTGGCCATTTAAGCCTTACTAGTACATACCTCAGACCTTACCTTTTCCTTTTCAAGGAGTGATGGGGCAATCACACCTGGGGCAAATATATTAATACCACACCATTTGTCTGATTCATTGTTAAATAAAGATAGTCCCCCGGATTCACAAATCCTCCGTATAAGACTTAATAAGTCTTACTCGGAGGCTGCAGTTGAATGGTATGATGTCAGCGTGTCATGAATATTCATGAGGGCACACTGACTCAACCGTAAGTCTTACACGGACCGTGTAGGAAAGCAGGGGGCGTGTCCGACTGCCGAGCAGTCTAAATGTCCATGCCCCTGCAAGGTTTGGAAAAGTAAAATGAAATTACACAAAGGCGAGTCCGCAAAAATGTCCTTGCACCCAGCACCACACTCCCTACATTGTAAACCCCCATCACAGTTATAAAAAGTAAAACATTAATTTTATTTTTTTTAAATTCCCAAAATAGCTGCCCGTATTTGCGCGTGTGTGCGCAGGTGTGCCCATTGCTTAGCTGCAGTTAGAAATTCCGACATGGAAGAGCATAAGAAAGAATGTTTATGCAAATCACACCAAATAGCAATAGTGTAATGGTAGAGCATTTGCACAAAGAAGAAACATTCATGGTTTGAGTCCCACCACTCCCCTTCTTATTTATGTTTTAAATCAGTATATGGAATAATACCTGACAAATATGATTAAAATATTAGTAAAAAGCAGTGAAATGGCCAATGTATCAGTGAACAAATTATATATTTTTAAAGGATCCTGATGTATAATTGCTTGCAGTTAAGCAGCGCGTTACCCAGGGCAATAGAGTTGCCCATAATTTAATAGCGCTTTACCCAGCGCAATAGAGGTGCCCAAAGTTTAAGAGCACTTTACCCAGCACAATAGAAGTGCCCATAGCGAAATAGTGCTTTAACCAGCACAATGTGTTTGCGCGGACGTGCGCGCTGCATCAACCAGGGCACCGTAGGGCACCATGGAGCAACGTAGAGCAAAGTTGCTTAAATGCAGCTACACCCCCTAGCCTGTCTGGACAGTATGAAAATAAAATGAATGATAAGGTTCGAACCCTGGACTCTGTGCATCATAATCAAAGTACAGAACCACTAAACCATGACAACTTAGGAGAAACAGCCACTGTTAACATACATATGCTTAGTAATGGTAGATTAACCATTACTAAGCAGGTCTGCAATCAGCTGAGAATTTTCAAAAACGGCCAATCACAAAAAAGTGTGGGAAATGCAACATATTTAAGCCCCATAGGCAGGAATACTCACCATAACTGATTGCAGCTCACATCTGCAGTTAGAATGGCTGGTGCTGGAGAGGGTAAATGCTTCCGAGTGCAATGCTGGGGCATCAAGGAGTCGAAATACATGGTTTGGCTCCTTATCCACCGTCACAAGTCAAGACTCCTGCAGGGCCAGTTCCAAGGGATGGAGTACAAGGCAGAGGCTTGGAACCGGTTAGCTCATGACCTCACCAGTTTCACAGGTGTTCCTCGGACTGGTGAGCAGGTCCATCACCACCATGCAAACCTGAAGAGACGGAAGCAGGACCGCCTGAAACAATGGATACAGGAGGCCCATGGGATGCAGGATGCCCCACAACTGAGTAGGTAGCCATGGAATGCAGTATGTAAGGATTGATAATTGATTCTGTATAATGGATAGGTATGTTTCAATATCCCTTTATTTACTTTACAGCTGCAGGTGACCGTGCTGTGAATCAGCAAGCCTATGCAGATAGGCCGCTAAAGCTGCACCACCAGGCAGATTAGTGATTATTTTGCATGTATTGTTATATAAAATAGGGGAGAGAGCATGAAATAAAGTGTTGTAGTGCAATAATACAGCCATAAAATGGCCTGAATAAGTCCTCTGCATGTACTGTCAGATAAAAAAGTCAGAGAGCCATAAAAAGAGTGTAGTAACCCATTAAGAAAGGTAACATATGTCCGGAATAATATCTCTGCAGGTACTGTCATATAAAAGAAGTGAGTGAGCCTGAAAAAGAGTGTTCTAACCTATTAATAAAGGTATACTATGTCTTGAATATATCTTCCATATGCACCGTTATAACAAATAAAGGAGTGAGCCTGTGTTAAAGTGTATAATGTCATTAATAAAGGTCTAAAACCCGGAGTGTGTCTGTGTCACTTAGTTTGAAATGTTGTTGTACCCTTGCATTATACAAATAGTACTGTTTTAAAAAGTGCTGGCAACCCAGAGTTGTGCAGTCCCAAATAAAGTGGGTGATGGAAGTGCTAGTAGCTGTGAAGCATATATACAGTCCTCAACAGTCAGTTACTGGCTGGCATGCATAAGTAAATCTGGCACATGAGTAGCATGTTAATTTGTTCCCCAGAAATGTGAGTGTGTGTCAAGAAATGCAGGGTTCTGTACAAATAGAAGTGAAAATGTCATGTGAAAACATCCAGATATGTAGATAAAGAAATATAAATGCAATCAAGGAATATGTAGCAGTAACATCTGCATCTTGGACAGTTAGTATGTCAGATATAGGTCAGGCATATATTGAACTAGCCAAACCTATTACACAACCCAATGCATGGTGGCAAGTGTAACAATACATGTAGGGGATATACACTTGCAGTCACTAGGAATGTAGTGTAGACTAAAAGTAATTATAAGATGTTAATCAAGGTTTTTTTCTACACCCTACTGTATGTGCATAAACCATGCAATTCCACACCTCAATGGGTATGTGTAATCTTAAATATTTGTTGGAACATATGTCCTATTGTTCTATAAATATTTGCATTCACGTTGATGCATGTGCCCTGTTCAAACACCACAATCATGGTGGCCTGTTGCTACCAAACATCCCTGCATGCTGTTGGAATATCCACTGTCATTCAATATATGCATTATGCTTGCTGTTCAACTGTTGGAACCTTGGTGTGTTGGGTTAATGGGAATATTACTGCATGCTGTTACAACTAATCTGGAATGCTGTTGTTTATGTTGTAATTAAATACACCTAACGACAGAACGTATGGGAAGGCCGGTCCCAGCAGACACACCTGTCCCTCCTCAGCTGGCGAGTTCACCTGGCACCAGCAGGTCTGGTGCCCAGCCCGGGCTCCCCTCCTCCATTGGTCCTGTGCCACCTTCGGGTGGAAGTGCTGCAGGGGATGGGGCTCATCCCCTCATCCAAGCGTGGGCGGAGAAGGGCCACCTGTCACCCTTCAAAGGGTCTGGGCTGTGGTGCGTAGGGAGATCCAGCGTTCAGTCGCTGATCCCCTATGCCAGCTCGAGGCGAGAGTGGCATGTCTCATGGGTGAGCCTGCCCATCCTACACAGCCCCCAGCACAGCCACCCTTAGGGCTGTGAAGGTGCAGTGGTGACTGCCCATGGATGGGGATCTCAGTTCCACTGTTATCATCTGTGGGCTCATGGGCTTGCGATTTCCAAACATCTGACCCCGTCAATTGTGTTCATCCACCCCATGTGTCATACACTGCCCCCGTATGCGTCTTGTCTGTCTTGTCTGTTTACCTCCCCAACCTACCTCCCCGAACATACCTACTTCCTCTACCTCACTTTTCACTCTCACCTGAAAAAAAAAAAGGGCAATCTGTACCCACAAAAAAATTACGCCCCATACATAGCTGCCCATTTCACACACATGTCCATTGGAGATGTAAACTGATAATTATAATTGGCAGTACAACATACTTTGTTGTCCTCACCCCTCTCCCAGGGGTGAATGGTTTCAAATTTCACTCCAAATTTATTGCATATGCACAGCTGTTGCTGGTAAAGAAATGAGCAGCTATGGACCTTCCCTACACCCGTCCTGCACATCCTGAGCTTGTTTACCTACTGTCTGTCCCTCTTTGTGCTTCCTTTTTCACCACTGTCCTATCTCCCCATTTTCTTTTCTTTAAAAGAAATTAGCATGGGGGTTAGCGGGAGTAAGCACTTTTAAGCAGTAGTAAGCAGGTTTAAGTGAGTGTGCGCATGTGTGTGCTTAGCTAAGCATCACGCAAACCCACACAAACCTGCGTACAACTGCTTAAAAGTGCCTTAGTCATGCTATGTCAGGGCCTTGTTCTGCTCAGCAACAAAATAAAATACCTCTGCCAGTTTCGAACCCCAGACCATTGGCACAATAGACTGCATGAATTACCACTAAGCCACAGCAGATATACAAATAGCTTGGTGCTGAAATAAATATTTCATGCATTACAATGAGGGAATGTAAATGGAAATTAGGAATGGCATAACACAAATCCTGTTCTGTGGGTCTTTACCAGCAGTTGTTTTGGAATTGCATGACATGACTGTGAAAAGAGAACCAGACATCCAAGCAGGGAATAATGATACAGTAGCACCTTACAAACACCACACAGTATCAGACCAGGATAAATACTGGCAAAGTTGAATAGGGCAGAGGCCAGACACCCCAACTGTGACTGCTTTACAAGGATGTCCCTGATTTGTAAACAAGTGTTAGCTGTGCCCCACTGAATCACTCTGGAAAGTACTAACTTTAGGCAGACAAGTGTGCAATCACACGTAATGAATAATGTCAATAGGTGAGAGTAGACACTGCTTGCACATCAGAAAAGGTGTAGGTATACATATGCTCTAATTCCCAAGAAAGTTTCAACTGCAATATGTCTGTAATATATTGCAGGTGTATCTAACGTATATGTACCTTTCACTGAGGCCATTCAAATATATACCTGAGAATATCTGAGGCCTGGCAGAGGCAGAAACACACAGGCATATCAGCATTACTGCTGTTGCACACTCTGCAAATAGCTTTGGAAGGAGTTCCACAAGCATGCCCTGATGTAGGAGTACAACACAGAAATATCACAGGATGTAGCCATGTACTGCTAGCAACCAACTGTGACAATGCCAATGTGCCAGTGCTGAAAAGACTGGTGTGGTGCACAGACAAATAGGCTAACCTCTAGCTACCATCTGGATATGTCCACAGGTGGGAGCTACGCAAACAGACTACTTGCCTTGATAGACTAACAGGTACACAGCAATCCTGTATGTTCAGCAAGATAAACCTCACATGATAATAAAAAAATGATCTTTGCAGTTCTGCACCTCTATCCAAAGGTACAACACACCTGTGTATCCAGGCAAAAACCAGGGTGTAGGTAGGCATACTCAGTAATGAAATATGTCCAGTTGTGTTGAGCAACCTGTGCTAATGTCAACACAAACAAACCACAAACTGTTCAGAGGTGAGTAACGTAATAATTACAGTCTAGCAGTTCACAAACACTGCATGCGCCACAGGAATACAGTGCACTAACCATATTAACCAGTTAAATGTCTAATTCAGAAAGAAAGTACATACTCCCATGTATCCTCTGGTAGCATTTGGAGGGGTGAGTACACTGAGAAGTTTGTACTGGAAGCACCAACATTCAGGTTTGAGTACAACATGCATATCACTGGCTACAACCCTAGCTTCAGACAAGAGACATATACCAACCTTCTGACTGACACAACGGTGTCCAGAGCAAACAAGCATGGGTCCCCCTTGGAAATCTGAAAGGGCAATGCCTACCTAACCTAGCATTTTATAGCAGTGGGCTACAATCACAGTGAGTAATGCAATCAGCACACAGCAGGCTGCATGCAATTACTGAATGGTGGGCAGCAATTGGTGCAGAGGCTGTCACATGCACAAGAGCAGATACCTAGAAAAGCAGGCTGTACCTGCTGTCCACACATGCAATAATATCATTGCAGGTACAGGGAGATAGAGAGAGAGACACAGACAGAGACACAGACAACAGAGAGAGAAATAGAGACAGAAACAGAAACAGAGGGAGAAAACCCAAAACAAACAACCAAAAAAAAAAAAAAAAAAAAAAACCTACAAAACTGTAACAGACGGAGTAGGGAAATGCAAAGGTAAGGTATGTAACTCATATGTATGTGCTGACATGTAGTAGATGTTCCTGAAGAGGACTGTACACACTGCAAATCATCCATGTGTGGCAGCAGTACGTATCTATCTGTATCTGCACAAGTGCATAGGGCAAGAGACATACTCCAACTGTTAGTGAAGGATGGACAGATATCTGTCGTTGAAGGTTGTTATGTCCATATATCTATGTAGGATGTACTGTGTGGCATAGAAAACAGCATGCAGTGCTGATATATGTCATGTGCTGGTTAAACGCTGTGGGACTGATTTGTCAGATCTGCTGTGTTACAGCCAGTGAGGCCTGCTAAAGCTACATGGGCCGAGGACACCCACATGCATTCTGCACAACACTGTGAAATATAATCACATAACTGTACATCCCACAACTGTCGCATAACTGATATCCCCACCATGAAAGGTGAACTGTAAATGTGCCTATATGTACATCTATGTGTACAGCAATGGATGTGTACATGTATGTGCATAGATATGTATGTATGTATATATATATATATATATATATATATATATATACACATAAATATATATATATATATATATATATATATATATAGAGAGAGAGAGAGAGAGACATGGGGCCATATGTACTGCAACAGGTGTGTGGTAACCAAGACATGGACTGTAGACAAGTGTTGATACTGCAGTGCCATTCCTCCTGTCCAAAACACTGTACCCATTAACTACCACATAGGTAGAGATCAACCCAACACTGAAGGTGTGATAAGGGAACATGGGACAGAGGTGGACAGTAGCCACCTCTTTGATAAAGACAGTGCCACACTAGACCTGTAATCTGTCTATCTGGTATGTGTCATGGCAACAGGTGTGTCATCTAGGGAAATATAGGTCAGTGTTCCCCTCTACTCATCACAATGCCCTGTGTGGTATGTACCTCACATGACAACTACAGCAGGTGGAAAGGCCACAGACATACCTCGCAAAGGGTAATACTGGCCGCAAACAGATGCCCTATGCAGACTGACTCACAAAACCACATACCGGCCAGACAGAGGTGACCTCTGCCGGACATACAGAGGTATGCCACACCCATAGCTGGGTGACAACCATCATGGCAGCATATCACAATCCCTCCGGGATACACGCTCTAGGGCCCTAAACCTCATCAGCTCACTAAACAGCACATGCTGGAGGGCTAGGTTCCTATCTCAGAGATATGCCATACACTGGAATAGACCACCTAGCAATAGCAAACAAGTCTCCTCATTAGCAGTTGTCATAAATACCCCTGATGATTGTCTGGGAGATTGATAATACACCCCAGGAACCCCCTCTGTGGTTCTGGTTGGCAGGGGTAAGTGAAATAAAAGTACACGCGTGTCAAAGGCCAGGGTAGCATATGGCTAGGCTGCTGTAGGACCTAGGGCCAATAGCATATTACCTACCTATGACACTATGCACTCACACATGTACTCAATGCAATACCTGCTATGTGAGGTTGAATAAGTGTAACGCTGAATGTGTGCAAGGTCTGTAAAGGTGTGATAGGTTAGTGTGAAGTTGTATCTGACATGGTAGTATCTATCCTAGCTGTGAAGCCAACAAAAGATGTGTATTGTACTGTTAGGCAGACATAGTAGTATGGCATACGATGTGACTTAGTTCCTTGTTGATGACCGTGGTTTCTCATTGTAGGCTAAAGCAATACATGTATGCTTAGTGAGTGGTACTGCTGGTGAATCCAACTCCCATATGAACTGTAGTACTACCTGAAGCTGTAGGCCTAAACAGCACAGTATGGTGTGTGTTCACATTGCTTGGAAACACTGTCTTGTGTGTTTCCTGTAGTCTGCACACAGGACAAAACTCAGGCATAAGGGTTTGTAAGTAGTGGCACACAATACTGTATGGTACACAGGTAATGCTCATCTGTGTTGGCATGCAGTGGTGTGTTGTATGTTTGTCTGATGTGTGTGTAATTATGCCTGTACCATGGCTGCAATCATATGTGTGTTACAGGGTATACGTGTGTATCCAGCAACATACATACTCTGTTACAGCAGTATACCACCTATAGTAACAACTGTACACATATGTTAGGCAGGGCTATGGCATCAATGGCTAGGGTGGTTGATTGGTGCTACTGTAACTGTACTTTACATTCATTGCAATGGATGACATCTCTGTTCATGCATTGACGTGATATATACCCCTGTGTCGAGGTTGTGCATTGTGTCACAAACAGTGTGCCGGGTACTGTTGTATAGTGGTGTGATACATAGAGTGTGCCAGGCACTGTTAGTTGTGGCCTGAGAACCAATAAGTGGTATTGAACGTGTGTAACCTCTGACAGACAAATGGATGGTATATATGTCAGTAAAGTGATATCTTTGGTTAAAGGTTTAAAGTGTGCCACAGGACTCGCTCACACATATTGTTCATATATTTTCCAGCCAGATGGCCCACCAATGCAACCCGTCATACACAGCAGCATAGGAAGATGAGATTGTGCAAAGCCTGGTGCAACAGTACACAATGCTGTTTTCCCGAAGCAGCCAGCACCAGCAGGAGCGGACTGCACTGTGGCAGGATCTTGTTCATCGGGTAAATGACATAGGCATGCATAACCAGACATATGAGCAGGCACGCCATCACTGCAGTGATTTAATTAGACATGTCCGGCGGCAAGTGTCTGATATTCAAAGACAACAGCTTGCCACAGGTGGCGGGGTGGCCACTCATCCCCCCTCAACAGAGTGGAGGAGCTGCTTCTAAGCATGGTGGCTCCTGGACAACAGCAGCAACAACCTGTGACATGTTGTCATGGAGGACAGAGCCGCCCAGCATGTTCACATGGAGCGAGCAGGTAACATGCCCTATCTGTAGACTACAGTTAACTGTATTGTTGGATTATGTCTACATGAGATGTGTACCGGGTGTTTAGCAGTTGTGCTGCCTAGTGTTGTGCAATACTGATATTTGGAATATTATCTCTACACCTGTGACAGTTGACTGTTGTTCTACTGTAGTTTAGCATACCCACTGTAGCAATGCCACAGTTGTGGCCACTGAAGAACTCTCTCATATTCTCATAGGTCCCTCTGGTGTGACAGCAGGGCAGACGATCCATGCTGGTGAGTGTGGTATAACTGCAATTTTGGTAATGAAATGTGCATGTCATAGGTGAGGTGTAGGCCATATACACGTAACACACCTACGTATAATGCATGCCATGCATGTTTGCTGTAAGACATTGCATAGCTCAGTAATTTCAGTAGCTGCCTCAATGACATGCAATACACAGAGCATCAGACACAGTTGTGGCAACACCGTACTGCATATTGGATAGGCATAGTTGCTACAGCTGTACACAACATAACACATTTATCATACGCAGTACACAGAAAAATGCTACATATGGCGTTACCACACACCCACTGTAAGGTCACACTTCAGTATCCCACATGTCATCCACACACACATGATGTACCTCAGGGGTAGAGGCCTATCATGGGGCTGTGCAACACTCTACAACACATAGCACAGTCATGTTAGGCAATGCTCCCTATTGGGAATCTCACATACCCATGTACAAAGTGGCTTTGTGAACGTAGCCACGGCACTACAGTTCAGGTACAGCATGCTAGGCGGTGGTCTGTCACACATTAGTAGCCATGAGTGACGACAAGATGCATGATGATGATGGCACATGGTACTACACCCCATCCAGTTACAGTGACCACAGTACTAC
The DNA here is from genome assembly GCF_019279795.1 of Protopterus annectens. Lineage (NCBI taxonomy): Eukaryota > Metazoa > Chordata > Ceratodontiformes > Protopteridae > Protopterus > Protopterus annectens. The sequence goes on along the minus strand of NC_056741.1, from coordinate 1,752,899,298 downwards.
ACATAACAGTCATTGCTTTGCACCTCGATGTTGTGTGTGTGCAAACATATGCACCTATACACAGTATGCATAGCATGTTGTGTGTGTGCTTACATATGCCAGTATACACAATATGCACAGCAGTCACCATCTGTACAAAGTGTCACATATATGTCCTGGAATGCTATTGCGTGTATAAGTCACATGACACACATTGGGTATGTATGGTGTTTAATGTTGCAGTCGTGTAGCATGCCATGTCATGGCTGGCACCGACATATCTGCAATATGTCCCACACTCGCCATAAAAACTGTACAAGTGCCATGTTGAGCATTGGGATTCCTTCACGTCTACATGCACCACTCATCCCATGTGCGTACATAGCATGCACGTGCTACACCTGTGCCCACTATTATCTGCTATGGACACAGACACTGTAATCACACATGGCAATCTGTGTGTCACACAGATAACACATGCAGCCATGGTATGTATACCTGTGAGTGATGGTGCACAGGACGTTGCAGAGCTGATAATACATGCACATCAATGCTGTGTCCATGTACACATTGTTTTCCAGGGTGTAGCCAATCACTGATCGACTACACACATGCATCAAAGCCATGTATAATGTCATTAAATATGGCCGTCTACACTTGCACTGCATGGTCTTGAGTAACACATATTCTGCATGCTGACACGTGTGAGGTGACTGTTTGTCTTGTGATACTGTCACCCACCTTCACTCACTATTGAGTATGTGTTGGATTGCTGGTATGTGTGTGTGTGTGTGTGTGTGTGTGTGTGTGTGTGTGTGTGTGTGTGTGTGTGTGTGTGCTGTAGTGAGCAGTGTATTTGTGTGCATGTGTGCATGTGTTCATGTGTGCATGTGTTCATGTGTGCATGTGTTCATGTGTTCATGTGTGCATGTGTGCACATGCGCATGTGTTCATGTGTGCATGTGTGCATGTGTGCATGTGTGCATGTGTTCATGTGTGCATGTGTGCTAACATCATGTACAGATTGTAAAGTGTGTTTCCTGTCTTCCTCTCACAGGCGCTGAGTTTGGGGTGGCTGAAAGCAGCAGGGAACCTGAAGTCACTGCCACTAATAGTGGAGATGATGAGACATGTATTCTGGCACAGGAAGGTTGGACAGGGTCTGTCATTGGTCCACAAATCGAAAGTTCACAGCGTTCAACCCCATCTATGCGCACACTCATACTGCCGATACATCCCTCATCACCAATGGCCTTAGCTGAGGGACAGCATACATTTGGCATTGACCAGGAGAGTGTGGTACCCATGGCACTTGCATCCCCTCACAGCAGCCATAGCTGGATTCCTGGAACAGTACCACATAGGCAGATGTCCAGGGGTTTTCAGGGGAGCACCACTGGTCGTATTGCCCCTGGCAGACGTGCCCCCCAGAGGTATTACAACCTCCAGTATGTTCCGGGCTGCAATGCAGGGACAGGGACTGAGGGTGCAGAGGGCCCATTACACCGCTATCAATGACAGCATACGTGACCTTGCTGGTGCCATCCGGAATTACACCAAGGTCATTGATAGACATTGGGGGGAGACAATAGATGCCCTCCACAATGTGTCTTCCATGAGCAAGGACCATGCGGGAAGGGTGAGACGTCGACACGGATGCATGACAGCAACAGCAACAGTTGGCAGTTGTTGCGGATGGCACACAGATCACAGCCGCTCCCGTAGTGGCAGTACCAGCCTCAACAATGCTGGGACTGGCCTGTCTATTGACCATCCTAGTAGACCACATGCACATGGCTCTGGCCAGTCCCAGCAAGGACATGGGTCCAGTCATCATACCTCTGCCTCTGATGATAGTACCCAGTCTGGGTTGGTACTTAATACTGCCTGTAGCACCCCTGCCAGGCACAGGTACCCTGTCCGTGCCCAGAGCCAGTGATCTGTACAGCCTAGCAAGTACAGTCTGTGGCTGTCCCACAACCTCCCGTATATGGTAGCCACATGGTGGAGCTGTGTGCATGCAGACACACGCACATTAACCAAGCAACTAGGGCTCACACATACACACACACATTACATCAACATTGGCCCATGCTGTACTGTTGTCCCTCACACACACACACACACACACACACACACACACACACACACACACACACACACACACACACACAGACATGTTGATTGGATGGGTCAATGTCGGGCTCTGGCAAACCAACAACACACCCTGTGCATATGATGACACCTGTGCCACCTCCTGTCATCTGTAACATTGATGCAGGAACAGGCTAACATGGTTCTGATGCACAGGGTGACATTATAGCAGTGTAGCAATATTATCAAGTTGTCAATAGGAAAGTGTAATGATATCCTTGTAGGTATATCTGAGCAGGCATTATGTATCACAGCTCTGATTGTCAATGTAGCATTGTTTACACCAGTGTTAGGTCTGAGTATGTATTGTCCACCCATGTGCCACTTGACTGGTGTACAGTGTTGCCAGCATGTGTTAGTGAGTGAACAGTACGTGTGTGTGGTGTGTGCATTACAGATTAGCAGGTGTACATCCGTGAACATGGTGTGTGCGCACTGTCTGGATGGACGTGCATAGTGGACACATGGGACGTGTGACATATCCTGTTGTACACATTGTTAACATCTCATAGTATCTTTCGATGGCCAGTATGCATTCTACTACAGATATGTACTAACATGGGTACACATGTGTGTATGACATGGTTTGACACTATGCTGTGGGTGATACTGTTAATACCTGTCAATGATTTGCAGTCTGGAAGTATACACAACCTCAACAACATGACTATAACCAATCATTAGATGATGTCCTGACAAATGACACACAGTTGTAGGGAACTCAGTAACAGTTGGGTCCTTCTAGTACTATACTATAACAGTAACCAGTGGTATTGACCACCACTTGTTCCTGGGTCCACACATGTTTGGCATATAACCCTCTTAGGTACATGCCAACACACTAGGGATATGTCCATCCACATCTGGAAATGCATGCATTGGCCTACAATGCATTCCCTGGATGGGACGCATATCCTACACAAGGGTATCATACAGACAGATACCTGTTGTCCAATACATGCTGTATAGCAGTAAACTGACTATGGCATAGTCATCCACATTTACTATACATACTATGCCGACAGTACCACATAGGTGGTAGCCCTCAAGATGTATGTTGGGTACCAATGTGTACATACAGCCACATGTTATGTCATCTGTCACTTGGTATCCACATATCCATAGGTATTGTGGAGTCCCTAGTTGTGTCACATAAGACATTAGGGGCCTGAATGCATATCCACAGGGCTGTTGTACACCTATAATGACTGTCCATTATTGCCAGTTGTTGTGTATGAACATGTCTGACATATACCCCAGGCATGTACCCATCACTCACAGTACTCTATAGTAACTGTCGTGGGTGTGTGTGTGGCACAGATGATCTTAGACACAGATCACTACAGTGGCCGGGCTTGTCACATACATACATATGTGACCTACGATCTGAGAAGCAGCGGCACAATCTGTCAAAGGAAACAAATGTATTCATATAGTATGCAGGCTTCACACCTATGTACTGATTGAGGTCACATGTACACATATTTATTTGCCATGCAGATACCTGATGTGTGCAATGCACATACTGTTTTAATCATGATATGTCATACCATAGTAAAAGCAAAACCCACACTGCATTGATCAACTGTGTCACACACAGTCAGCGTTTGTAGGATTCAAACCCCTATCTACCTATGTTATGAAACTAGAGATATATGCATTAACATGGCATGCTAAATGCTTTGCTGGGTGAATTCTCTTCTCCTGCTATATTTGTATGATGCTGACGTCATCAGACTTTCCAAAGAGGAATGCACCTCTTTTAATGTGTTTTCCCAGTCTCCAAAAAGGCCACTCATTTCAAAGAAAATCTCCAAAAAGGGTACTCATTTCAAAGAAAATCACCCCCCCCACACACACTGCATTGATCAACTGTGCCACACACAGTCAGCGTTTGTAGGATTCAAACCCCTATCTATCTATGTTATGAAACTAGAGATATATGCATTAACATGGCATGCTATATGCTTTGCTGGGTGAATTCTCTTCTCTTGCTATATTTGTATGATGCTGACATCATCAGACTTTCCAAAGAGGAATGCACCTCTTTTAATGTGTTTTCCCAGTCTCCAAAAAGGGCACTCATTTCAAAGAAAATCTCCAAAAAGGGCACTCATTTCAAAGAAAACCACCCCCCCCCCACACACACACAGTCAGCGTTTGTAGGATTCAAACTCCTATTTATCTCTGTTATGAAACTAGAGATATATGCATTAACATGGTATGCTATATGCTTTGCTGGGTGAATTCCCTTCTCCTGCTATATTTGCATATTTCAAAGAAAATCTCCAAAAAGGGCACTCATTTCAGTCAGGTAAAGTTGGCCTTGACTCAGGACATATATGAGTGTACATTGCTATTTATGACATAGCTGAAGGAGGTGTCATGATTCAGTCTGGAATCCTTCTCAGCTACTCTTTACAAAACACCAACAAACAATCCTGTTATACTCTTTTACACACTTAACACCCTACTGATCCTTTGTGATCAGGCTACGGAGTATGTCATCATAATATACTGGCATGCCCAGGGGTCGGTTTTGTGCATACTCTCCAGTCCAGCTAGTGAATATTGTGGTTTTGACACAATGTCACATCTGCCTCATGTACACAGACAACCCTCTCCTCCTCCCAACAAACTCAGATATATGTGAGAGATGCAACAATATTGACATACAGGAGGCTGAGCTCTCTTGACTCATGACTGGCATAGTCTATCAGGTGGTGAAGGTAACCACACACACCACATATCAGTCTCACATAAACCTATAGCGACAGCAATCAAACCACATTATCACACATAAACATACTCGGAGGCTCTACATAAACTCTGCCTAAGCAGCAGAGACCTCCAAAGCAGACACACAAACAACTGCTAACCCACTACAATACCCACATATCACATAGTTCACAATGTCAGTGTGCCACACAGAGACTGCCCTTCGGGCTAAAAAACACACCTAATAAACTTGTAATAGGTGACACATTGTCAGGCACACAGATGTCCCACTCACCAGGCCAAACAAGGGGATAGTTACTTTGAGCTGTCTCTCGGGTGCCAGGATCCACAACATAACACATGCACTCAGGTCACTCCAAAGCAAGTACAGGACTGGCTCCATCATTGTCCATGCTGGTGCGTACACCCTCAGATGTTCCTCCCTGGACCACATGACATGATACATAGAGGAACTCTCTGATCATGTAGCCCAGGCCAGTATGACCCTGACCTTATCTAGCATCTTACACTCACCAAGTATGATGTCACAGTATACCAACAAACTGATCATGTTTAACAGTTGGCTAACATTGGTGTCATTTACAGGGGGTACAGTGTCTGCCAGCCTGGGGTGACATGCTTGACATGCCACGTAGCTTCCCTATGTCAGCTTGCGCCTGTCACCCTTGGACTTTCGAATACTGGCTAAGGCACTTGCTACCACCATACTGCCTTTTTTAAGAGGGGCTCAAAAGACAAACTCACCTCCATAGACATTACAGAGTACATGACACTGAGGGTAATGCTGCTCAACACCAGATGTGTTACCCTCAAATTGCGACCACTCAGGAATCTCCTCAGCATGGACAACAGTGATATCTGTGCACTAACAGACACCTGGTTTAGGCTCCCAAATGCACACCAGCACTACCAGGTTATATTTCATACCATGCTTTCTGACCACAAAACTCAGAATGGCCAACACAAATAGGGGGAGTATCCATATACATCACAGATACACATACCTCCGGGTTGGTAGCACTGCACAAAGCATCATAGACCATACATATGCACCTAACATTGTGCAAATCTGCCTTTTGGTTTGTTGCCTGCTACAGATCACCCTTCCAAACTCAGGAACCACACTTGGCTTTCCTGGGAACACTGGACAATATGAAGGTCTCCCCAAACACCATTATATTGGGCGACTTCAAATACCCACACATTGACTGGGGATAGTACTCAGGCCCCAACACCCTCTCCCAACAGTTGCTACTATTTGTAAACTCATATGCTATGGCACAACCGGTCACCACACCCACAAGAGGGGACAACATATTGGACATGATCATTACCAACATGGGGACTCTATGTTCCACACCTGAGATATACCCCTCATTGGTAAGGTCAGAACATACATTGATCTCACTGGACATCCATATCCCATCCCCACACCCATCCTGGGCAATCTTAGTGAACTTCTCAAAAGCAAACGTTACACTTCTCCAAACCAAGGTGGTATCCTTCAGAGACCCTGGGACAGTGGTAAGTATGGCTCAGACTGCTGAATCCTTTACATACACATTCTATGGACACCTAGTGGACTGCATGGATCGTGCTATCCCAAATAACAACTGGACTCACTCCTCCAATGGCAGGAACGAAAGGAGGACACTACTACATGATAGAGCACAATCCCAGACAGGGAAGGCATCTGTGATCTGTACTAGCAGACAGCTACAATCACTCATGTATTTATGTCAGGCCCGCTTCTAACGGACAATTGCACCAGACACGTAGGACACTCACAAGGCCTTCTTCAGTTAATTCAAGTACCTGGGTGGACACTCACTGATATGCTGTGAGTTATTGTATACTGACTAAACATACCCTGAACCCACAGACATTGCCAACACCCTGGCAAACAGATTCAGTGCAGATGTCTCCCCCCATCCCCCCTAAGGAGCTACTGTCCATCCCAACAGAGTGTAACCTCCCTGACATCACAAATAAACAGGTGAGTGCTGCCCTCCCCACAGCAGACAACACAGCATGAATGGGACCAGACGGTGTCCCGGCCTGTGTCTTACACGGGCTTCATGACAGACATAACCCTCACATTACGTCACTGTTCAATATCAGAGTTACTGCAGAATATGTACCCACGGAATGGCGTACAGCGATAGTGGTCCCGCTCCACAGAGTTGCTGCCACAATGGACCACAGACAATATAGGCCTATAAGGCTAACTAACCTGTTCTGCAAAGCTATGGAGCGTATTGTAATGGGACTCACGCACATAGACATCAGGAACCTACAGACACTGGGTCCTACACATTTCAGCGTTGTTGTGGGCAAATCTTGCCTCTTGGACCTGTTCATATTCTTTAAATATTTACCAGGTCCATCGGTGTAGGGACAGTTGTCCACACAGCCTGCCTGGACCTTGCACAACCCTTCAACACAATACCCCACTCGGCCATTATGCATAGGCTCACCGGCGTCGATATCGACACATATCTTACACGATGGATTGCTACCTGGATCAGGGATAGCACCCACATGCTCAGTATTGCAGGTGCCATGTCTGACTATACACCAGTTACACATGGCATCACACAAGGCTCAGTCCTGGAACCTCTCTTGTTCAGTATATATTTGTGTGATGTACAGGCTAACACAGGAGGAATATGGCTGACCATGTTCGCAGATGACTGCAAACTGGGTGCCATAATCAACTCTCCAGCTGGCACATGCATACTCAAACGGGGTCTCACAGAGATAGGATGACTGGTGTCTGAGCCATGACCTACTGCTAATTGCCATTAGTTGCATAGCCATCCCCTTTGGGAATAACAACATGCCCACACATTACCACATAGGTAGTAATCCATTACATATGGTAGTAGTTGTTAGGGGTTTGGGGACATGACTTGTTTGTACTCTCGTCTTTGACAATCACGTTGCCAAAGTGTTTAGACAGAACTTCTATATAGCCCATCTTATCCCATATGGTTTCACATGTTGATCAAGTGAGGTCATTGTGCCCCTATACTCATCACGACCATGCTTGGTTACAATGCCACATTTGGGATGTACCTTACCCGACACCTGCAGCAACTGTAATGGCCACAAATGTTCCTCAGCAAGCAGATGTAGGGACTCACACGGATGCCCTGCACAGTTCAGGTACAGTAACTCCAGCACTACTCAGTTGCTTACCACCAACTCGGATGTATTGTGTGCCTGTAGTTTAAGGAAATATCCCACGCAGATTTAATGGACATGCTCCACCTCAGGATATCCGACTCCCTTGGAGCTACACACTCCAGGGACATATACCTCAGCACAGATGTTAATAGGACATGCTGGAGGGACAGATTCTTATCCCAGAGGCTCCACTCACTCCGCATTGTAATCCCAGTTTTGTGTGGGCAGAGCCACCCACTGACCACCTACAGGAGACATCTTGACAAGTGGATGGGTAATCGTATGTTTACCCATGGGATATCATCTGGGTCCCTGCTAGACAGAGGCACAATACACTAAACGTAAATGGGCCATCTTGTGTGACCTACTATTCACAGGCACAGTGTTCTACTTTGACAGGGTTGCGAAAGCCAAACACACTCTGGCTAGGCTTGTACATGCCCTAGGGCAGATAGGCTAGTATCAACCTCTGAACCTCTGCTAATGTTCAGGATGCGCAATGTTTATTGCTGATACTGTTTGCAGGTTTTATCGTCTTTGCTTTCCCACTTTCTATGAACAACTTAGGTATCTGCAGAACATATTTGATTATGACAGGGTTCCACTATATTATATATGTGTCTGTCATCATATAACTGTGTGCACAGGGCAGATTGCTGGATAGTGAGAGGTTCCTTGGTTAACACATGCAACTGCCTGATATGTGTGGCCCACTGCTGTTCTCCGACATGGCCTAAGTGTGTGAGCATGCCCAGTTCAGACTGTCAGTGTTCTGTTGCCTGACATTTGTCTCATTTATTCAAGTGTGTGAGCATGCCCAGTGTGACCTTTCTGTATGTTGCTGTTTGAGATCCACTACATTTGTTGATGTATGTGTACATGTCCAACATTAACATTTCTACTGTATATGTTGAAAGTCAGGTTCTATTCTTACTGCAGGACTCACCTTTGTGTTATAACTCGACAGGGATTATGTTGTGCCTGCAGGGTTTCCATGGAATACTTTGCATAGACTTAACAACATTTCTTCATAGAAGCTGACCACTGCAATACTGTCATGGTTTAGTGGTTCAGTGCTATGACTATAGTGCACAATATCCTGGGTTTGAGGCCCATTACTGCTTTATATTTTCATACTGAGCAGACCAGACTGCTTAAGGGCCAGCAGATCAAATATGAGCATGTTGGCTTTTGTTCAGCTATGCCCTACTTAGGTTCATAGCTTTATAGGCTCATACTAGGCTATCTGCCCTAAGGCATTTACAAGCCTAGCCAGAGTGTGTTTGGCTTTCGCCACCCTCTGAACTGATTTTACTGTGCCCTTTTTAAGGTTAGTTTACTGTACCTCTGTCTAGTAGTGACACCGAAGTAATCCCCGTGGTAAACCTACGATCTCCCATCCACTCGTCAAGATTACTCTTGAAGAGAGTCAGTGAGGGGTTCTGCCTAGCATAGACTGGGATTCTATTCCAGAGCGAAGGGAGCCTCTGGGTTATGAATCTGTCCCTCCAGCATGTCCAATTTGTTTCTGTGCTAAGGTTCAAGTCCCTTGAGCATGTAGCTCTAAGGGATTTGGATTTTCTGAGGTGGAGCATGCTCATTAATTTCAGGTTGGTCATGGCTTTATACGTCAGGCATAGATTGCCTCTAAGTAGGCAGTATGCAACTGAGTAGAGCTGGAGTTTCTTTAACCGAGCAGCATATGGCATCTGTTTGAGTCCCATGATCCTCTTTGTGAGGTAATTTTGGGGTCTTTCTAGTTGCTGCAGGTGTCGGGTAAGGTACATCCCAAATGGGGCATTGTATTCAATTATTGGCCTGATGAGGGATGAATAAAGGGGCACAATGACCTCCCTCAATGTAGATGTGAATCCTTTCATGATAAGGTGGGCTAAATAGAAGGTCTTTCTAACCACTTTGGCAATGTAGTTGTCAAAGGGGAAATTACTGTCAACTTGGGTCCCCAGGTCCCAAATTACTTCTTCTGTACTTAATGGATTCTCGCCTATGTGGTAAGTTGTGGGCACTTTGTTTTTGCCAAAGGGTATGACAATACATTTTTTAGCATTTAGCTTTAGGCCATGGCTCTGGCACCAGTTAACCGTCTCTATGAGACCCTTTTGGAGGATGCTTGCATCTGCTGGAGAGTCAATTATGGTGCCCAGTTTGCAGTCATCTGCAAACCTGGTCAGCCACAGTCCTCCCGTGTTAGCCTGAACCTCAGAATAATATATGACGAACAAGACAGGTCTCAGGACTGAGCCTTGTGGGATGCCACTTGTAACTGGTTTAGAGTCTGACATGGCTCCAGCAATTCTGACTATGTAGGTTCTGTCCTTGAGCCAGTTTGCAACCCATCTTATGACATAGGGGATTATATTTAAGCTGGAGAGCTTATCTATGATGCCCAAGTGGGGTATTGTGTCTAAGGCTTTTGCGAGGTCCAGGTAGGCTGTGTGGACTACCTTCCCCTCATCAATGGCCTTGGTGACTGTTTCAAAGAAATCAACCAGGTTTAGGAGGCAGGATCTGCCCTTAACAAAGCCAAATTGGGTAGGATCCAGTGTCTGTAGGTCCCCAATGTCTTTGTTTATGAGTTCCATGATGATCCTCTCCATAGCTTTGCAGACCAGGCTAGTCAGGCTTATGGGCCGATAGTTTCCAGGGTCCGTAGAGACACTGCCTTTGTGGAGTGGGACCACTGTTGCTGTACGACAATCTTTGGGTACATATCCTGTAGTAAGGCTGAGATTGAACAGTAGCTTTATGTGGGGGTTTAGCTCTTCTTGGATTTCATGTAGGACCCAGCCCAGGACACCATCTGGTCCCATTGATGCTGTGTTTTTTGCATTGGAGAGGGTGGCTCTCACCTGAGCATCTGAGATGTCAGGGAGGCAGCACTCTGCTGGGATAGATATTTGCTCTTTGGGGGAAGGGGGGAGAAGTTTGCACTGAAGCTGTCTGCCAGGATGTTGGCAATGTCTGTGGGTTCAGTGTATTTTTTGTCATTTTGGACCAACTCTGAGCATATCTGGGAGTTGCCACCCAGGTTCCTAACATAACTAAAGAAGGCCTTGTGATTATCTTTAGTGTCCTGTGCAATTTTTCTCTCGAAGCTGGCCATGGATGATTTTATGAGGGATCATAGTTTTTTGCTAGTACTGATCAGAGATGTGTTCCCTTTTAGGGATTTTGCTCTATCATGTAGTAGCACCCTCCTTCTGTTGTACAGCTTATTTATGGCTGGGGTCCACCAGGCAGGATGCCTGCCTTTGGATGATTGGGTCTTGGTTTTGTTTGGGATAGCATGATCCATGTATTCCTGAAGGTGTCCATAGAATGTGTTTATAAAGGATTCTGCAGTTTGAGCCGTAGTTTCCACTGACTCGGGGGCCTTGATGGATTCCACCTTGGTTTTGAGAAGTGTGACGTTAGCTTTTGAGAAGTTTTTCACTGTGGTTTTCTGGGCTGTGGGTGGGATCAGGATGTGAATATCCAGTGAGATAGATTTATGGTCCGATCTTACCAATGAGGGAAATATCTCTGGTATGGAGCATAGAGTTCCCATGTTGGTGATGACCGGGTCCAGTATGTTATCCCCACTTGAGGGGGTGGTGACTAGTTGTTCCATAGCATTTGAGTTTATAAATTCTAGGAACCTTTGGGCTAGGGTGTTGGGGCTTGAGTAATGCTCCCAGTCAATGTTTGGGTAGTTGAAGTCACCCAATATAATGATGTTTGGAGAGACTTTTATATACTTAGACCCAGCTTGTCCAACATTGCTCATTATTAACCAACATTGCTGGACGTTGGCCAATATTACTCAACACTGACCACAGTTGTGCTAGTTGGTGTGTGCGATTTTCTTTACATATACCACATGGTGGTAAATGCTGTTTAGCACTGCTTTATATTGCTTAACACATGGCAATCATGCCTCAGGTGGTGCTGCAGGGCTGGCTATGTCAGATGCACATACTACACTCCCTATACATGTTTGGAAACAGGTAGTGTCAACTTAGGCATTCCTTTTACTATATGTGTGAGTCAGAGAGAGGTATCATTTCCAAAGTTCCTACTGAGCCAGTGTATGTGCTATGCGTTGCCTCTTTGCCAAGGCCAAAGCATACTGGGCACGCCTCCTTCTGCTTACTGGGGCAGGCTCAGGTTGTTCCTCCTCTGAGTCACGCTCTGCCTGTGATGGCCTTGGCAATGGTGGGGGGCTATTTGGCCCAGGCCTATGCTGGTCCTGCTGCAGCTGTTTTCACAGGAGAATATTATGTAGCATAGCACATACCATGACAATTTGGGTACATGTAGCTGGTGAGTACTGCAAGGCTCCACCAGATGTGTCCAGGCACCGGAACCATGACTTGAGCAGCCCAAACACATGCTCAATTACATTTTGTGTTTGTGCATGTGCCTCATTATGGCGTTCCTGTTCAGGTGTACGTGCATTTCTGATGGGTGTCATCAGCCACGGCTCCAGTGCATAGCCAGCATCCCCCACTAGGTGACCATGTGGGATGTCCCCGTTGGCAAATGTCTGGTACAGCTGTGTCAGATGCCAGATATGGGAATCATGGTAGCTTCCAGAGCAGCCAGCACACATATTCAGTATTATGCCCGGGGCATCACACATGACCTGGCAGTTGATGGTGGGGAAGCCCTTGCGGTTAAAGTAGACCCTACCCCGCTCACCGGCTGGTGCTTTGATGCATATGTGCGTGCAGTCTATTGCACCCACTACCTCAGGGTATTCTGCTATTTGCTGGAAGAGACGCATATTGCTGGCCAATTCCTCACGGGAATTGGGGAAATATACATGATCACCGACATGTGCTGACATGGCATCCAGGAACTGTTGCAGTACCCTGGATGCTGATGCCTGTGATATCCCCATCATACCACCATTTGGTCTCTGGAAGGTACCTGTTGCTAATATTCTTAGGCCAGCACATACCTTGGTTTCCACTGGGATGGCTTCCCCTCTGTTGGTTCTGTGTGTGAAGCGTGGCCTGCACAGCTCAACAATTTGCTGCAAGAGGTCTCTGTCCACTCTATAGTGCTCCACTATCTCCAGCTCACGTAGCCCTGGTAGGTTACCCTGGGCCTGTACACTCTTCTCCATCTTTTCAATGTGGGTTGTCCAGCAGCATTTGCATTATCACCACCCTCAGCATGTTGCATATGTTGCTTTATAACAGCAATGGCAGCCCCTAACATTTTTTGTCTCAGTAAAGCTTTTTCAGTTTTCACTTCTATTAGCTTACTGCAGTGTTGCAGTGTCTCTTGAGAGAAACATAATGGACTGTTGTTTGCAGAGTTTTAAGTTCTGGGCTGGGCTAGTGTACTGCCTGTGTAATTGCCTGATTCTGATTGTTTTCACCTGCTAGCTCTACTTGTACTCCCTGGTAACATCCTACTATTTGGTGTGCTTCCTTTTCCCTTTCTGTTTCCTCGGGGGGGGCAGCACCGCGCGCACAAGCACAAACACGCACACAGCAGCTAACACACTTGCTTATTCTTGTTAAAATGCGCGCACACAATGGTAACACGAGCGCACACTGTCTTACTTGGGTTTACTGGCGTGCACGCGCGCGCATGCACGCTCAGCAAGACACTTTGGTGTTATCCACAGCATACACATAGGTTCATAGGTTCACACTAGGCTATCTGCCCTAGGGCATTTACAAGCCTAACCATAGTGTGTTTGGCTTTCACCACCCATTTTAAAATGAATTTTGCTATGCCCTTTTTCGAGGTTAGTGTACTGTCCCTCTGTCTAACAGTGACACAGAAGTGATACCCGGAGTAAATCTACGATCTCCCATCCACTCATCAAGATTCCTCTTGAAGAGAGTCAATGAGGGACTCTGCCTAACCTGGACTGGGATTTTATTCCAGAGTGAAGGGAGCTTCTGGGTTATGAATCTGTCCCTCCAGCATGTCCTATTTATTTCGGTGCTGAGGTTCAAGTCTCTCGAGTGCGTAGCTCGATGGGATTTGGATTTTCTGAGGTGCAGCATGTCCATTAATTCCGGGTTGGACATGGCTTTATACGTCAGGCACAGATTGCCTCTGAGCAGGCGGTATGCCACTGAGTAGAGCTGGAGTTTCTTTAACCGGGCAGCATATGGCATCTGTTTGTGCCCTTTGATCCTCTTGGTGAGGTAATTTTGGGGTCGTTCCAGTTGCTGCAGGTGTCTGGTAAGGTACATCCCAAAAGGGGCATTGTACTCAATTATGGGCCTGATGAGGGATGACTAAAGAGGCACGATGACCTCCCCTGATCTAGATGTGAATCCCTTCATGATTAGGTGGGCTATATAAAATGTTTTTCTAACCACTTTGGCCATGTGGTTGTGGAATGAGAGATTGCTATCAACTTGGGTCCCCAGGTCCCTAATTACTTCTTCCGCACTTAATGGATTACCATCTATGTGGTAATCTGTGGGCACTTTATTTTTGCTGAAGGGGATGACTATACACTTTTTGGCATTTAGCTTGAGGCCCTGGGTCTGGCACCAGTTGTCTGTTTCTATGAGGCCCTTTTGTAGGATGCTTGTGTTGGCTGGAGAGTCGATTATGGTGCCCAGTTTGCAGTCATCTGTGAACTTGGTCAGCCACAGTCTTTCCGTGTTGACCTGTACCTCCGAGAAATATATACCGAACAAGAGAGATCCCAGGACTGAGCCTTGTGGGATGCCACTTGTAACTGGTTTGGAGTCTGACATGGCTCCAGCAATTCTAACCATGTGGGTTCTGTCCTTGAGCCAGTTTGCAACCCATCTAGTGACATAGGGGTTTATATTTAAGCTAGTGAGCTTATCTATAATGCCCAAGTGGGGTATTGTATCGAAGGCTTTTGCGAGGTCCAGGTAGGCTGTGTGGACCACCTTCCCCTCGTCAATGGCCTTGGTGACTGTTTCAAAGAAATCGACCAGGTTTAAGAGGCAGGATCTGCCCTTAACAAAGCCAAACTGGGTAGGATCCAGTGTCTATAGGTCCCCAATATCTTTATTTATGAGGTCCATGATGATCCTTTCCATAGCTTTGCAGACCAAGCTAGTCAGGCTTATGCGGTGATAGATTCCAGGATCCGTCGAGGCACCACCTTTGTGGAGAGTGACCACTGTTGCTGTACGCCACTCTTTGGGTACATATCCTGTAGTATGGCTGAGATTAAACAGTAGTTTTACGTTTGGGTTTAGTTCTTCTTGGAGTTCATGTAAGACGCAGCCCGGGACACCGTCTGGTCCCATTGATGCTGTGTTTTTTGCTTTGGAGAGGGCGGCTCTTACCTGAGCATCTGAGATGTCAGGGGGGTAGCACTCTGCTGGGATAGATATTTGCCCTTTTGGTGGGGAAGGGGGGGGAGAAGTTTGCGCTGAACCTGTCAGCTAGGATGTTGGCAATGTCTGTGGGTTCAGTGTATTTTTTGTCATTTTGGACTAATTCTGAGCATATCTGGGAATTCCCACCCAGGTTCCTAACATAACTAAAGAAAGCCTTGAGATTATCCTTAGTGTCCTGTGCAATTTTTCTCTCGAAGCTGGCCTTAGACGATTTTATGAGTGCCCGTAGTTTTTTGCTAATACTGATCAGAGATGCCTTCGCTTTTTGGGATTTTGCTCTATCATGTAGTAGCTTCCTCCTCCTATTGTATAGTTTGTTTATGGCTGGGGTCCACCAGACAGGACACCTGCCTTTGGAGGATTGGGTCTTGGTTTTGTTTGGGATTGCATGATCCATGCATTCCTGAAGGTGTTCATAGAATGCGTTTATAAAGGATTCTGCGGTCTCGGCCGTATTTTCCACAGGCCCAGGGGCTTTGAGGGATTCCACCTCAGTTTTGAGGAGTGTGAAATTTGCTTTAGAGAAGTTTTTCGCTGTGGTTTTCTGGGCAGGGGCTGGGGTCGGGATGTGACTATCTAGTGAGATTAGTTTATGGTCTGATCTTACCAGTGAGGGATACACTTCTGGTCTGGAGCATAGAGTCCCCATGTTGGTGATGATCCGGTCCAGTATGTTTTCCCCTCTTGTGGGAGTGGTAACAAGTTGTTCCATAGCATTTGAGTTTATAAATTCTAGGAACCTTTGGGCTAGGGTGTTGGAGCTAGAGTAATGCTCCCAGTCTATGTTTGGGTAGTTGAAGTCGCCCAATATAATGGTGTTTGGAGAGACCTTCATATTTTCCAGTGTTCTCAGGAAGGCCGAGTGGGGTTCCTGGGTTTGGGAGCATGGTCTGTAGCAGGCTATAAACTGAAAAGCAGTTTTACCCTCTGTTAGTTGCACATGGATAGTCTCTGATGCCTCGTGCTGTGCCACCAACCTGGAGGTGTGGGTATCTTTGACGAATATTGATACTCCCCCTCCTTTTATGGTTTGGTCCAAGTTTTGGGGCTGAAAAACATGGTATGAGGTATAACCTGGTAGTGCTGGGGTGCTCTCGGGAGCCTTGAACCAGGTTTCTGTTACTGCACAGATATCGATGTTCTCCATGCTAAGGAGAGTTTCGAGTGTGTGCATCTTGAGGTTTAGACTTCTGGCATTGAGTAGCATTACTCTTAGTTTCTTATCCCTTGTGATACCTATGGAGGTGGGTTTGTCTTTTGAGCCTTGCCTAAAAAAGGTACTATGGGGGTGGCAAGAGCCTTTGCCAATATCCTAAAGCCCAGGCATGACAGGTGCAAGCCGTCCCTAGCAAAGCATCGTGGCTTATCGAGCATGTCATCCCAGGCTGACAGGCATTGGATCCCCTTTGAATGACACCAATACTTAAGCCAATTGTTGAAATTGATCATCTTGTCTTCATATTGTGGCATCATTCAATTTCTTTACTTTACCTAGCCTACCTGTTGACACACCTCTTTCAATGATATGCAAATGTCAGCTGACACATGCCACTCTGCTCCAATGAGCTTCACTTCTTTCATGCATACCCCCCTCATGATGTCACCTATCTTCTACTCTGTTACTCCCCTTATCCAACTCCTACACTCCACTGACTGTGCTCATTTGCTATGTAAACTTGCAATTCACTATCCTAACCCTCATTTGCATAGGATTGCCTACTAATACTTGGTTACATCTCTTAGACTGAGCTCCCCCCTTAGCAACCTCTACTCAGTGGCCATGTTGTCTTCAGCCTGCCTTTCCCTTGCATTGTAAATTCATATCAGCAATAAAATCCACATTTGTGGATCTTAATTATTGATTTTCTGTTTTTTAGGGTGCAGCGTGTTTGCTCGGCGCTGTGCTATGCTTAAATCCCAGAGATTGGGATGAAAAAAAAAGATATTTTATTTTTATTTTGCATCACTTCACATTGCCAATGGCCGTATTTTTGGCCATTGGCATGCTTCCTCCTGTAAATGCATCCTTTTTTTGGAGCTGTCACGGCTCCGTTTTGCTATTTGCAAAACTGTACTCAGTTGTCAACTGAGTACATTTCTGCAAATAACACTACTCCTACTCGGACAGGTTCGGGTTTCCTGGATCTCAAATTTACCTCATTTGCATAGCTTTTACCTGCAATTGAGGTAATTTGCATATCCAAGCCCTGTCCGTGTAGGACTAGTTTTGAAAGTTCTGTTGCATGCCCCTACTGTCTGTTACTGGATTGCTCGGCGGACATGTTGGCTGCATGGAGTCTTACTCTACTCTTAGACTCCATGCAAGCCTTCGTGAATCCGGCCCAGTGTATCATACTGCTTGATGTGAAGAGGGCAGCTGTTAGAGAGAAGGGGAAGTCATTGTTTGAGAAATCTGTCTGTCCACTGTGATTTGTTTATTTGTTGAAGCAGGTTCAGATCTCTGCTGCTAGTGTTAGTAGGACTGTTTGATTGGATTATGGGATGCCTAATGGCCTGAATGAAAAGGCACAGACTGCCCTAAAGAGTCTGTAGGGCACTGAATACAGGGCAAGGCCTCCAGCGTCTCATGATAGCTCAGGTCCTTTAGTCCCATGATCTTTTTTGTGAGAAACTTTGGGGTCTCTGCAGCTATTTTATATGTTTAGTAAGATCCAGCATTGTATTCCAAAATGGGCTTGATCAATGCAGAATATAGAGGGATAGACCTTGAAGTAGCACCCTTTGTGATCTGTTGTGCAGGACAGAAGTATTTCCTGACCACTGTTGCAACAGGATGATCAAAAACAAGTCAGTTATTTTTTCCTCAGATAGATGGCAAATGCTGGAGGTTTAATGGGGAAGAAGGAGGTACCTGGGAAGATATGTTTATTAGGGTGTAATGAGCTGGCAGACATTAAAAAATCCCCCTATATAGTACTCTGTCAGGTATACTGTCTGTGCAAATGCGTTTAACTAAGGAAATTATTTTTTTTTTTTGGATGGGTTAGAGGATCTGACTTGCCTAAACATCATAAGATCTTGTAAAGTTTAATTCTGGTGGCCACAAAAAACAATTACTAGAAAATGGAAATCAAAGTCTAAACTAACTATACTTAAGGTAGTGACTATTGTAACATAGATAAAAGAATAAGAAGTGAGATCTTTAGAAAAAACTAGCAGTAAATTATATAGAAAAAAGGGAAATTGTGGGATCAATACCTGAAGAATAACATTTTGGAGGAGGAATGAGGTTTAAGACAAGGCAGGAGTTGAACAATTTATATAATGTTGGTTTGATTATATTGTATAGAACAATATATGCGATGTATAATGTTTGTAAATGTGAACTTGTTAATATGGTTTGGTTCCTTTTATAGAAATTTAAGTTTGTATATGTCACAAGTGATAATTCAATAAAGGTGTGAGTTACGTACAAGTCTATGGCAACATCTTTCTTTTGGTGTGGGATGTGTTCTATACTATAAGCTGGGTAGGTTTGTTTACCAAATGTAACAACATTATGTTTTTTGGTATTAGGTTTTAGCTCTTTGTTAGTGCACCAGTTATTAACATGTGTGAGCTCACTTTGATATCTTCTGCATATCAGAAATGGATTCAAGTATAATCAAATGTTTTGATGAGGTCAATGTATGCTGTCAGGAACTGCATCACCACTGTCCATGGCTTGTATTACCTCTCAAAAAATGTACTAGATTCACTACACAGGATATCCTTAATAAAGCTAAAATACTGGAGGTCTAATCTTATAAAAGGTTTTATATTGTCATTTATAATGTCTGTTATGATCCATTTCACAGCCGTGCAGACTAGGCTCGCCAGTCTAATGGGTATGAAATCCTGGAGTCCATGGTGGGGCCATTGTCAAGAGGCATCACAATTGTTGTGCCAAACTATGGTTATCAAGTCCAATTAAGAACTTTTAACAATTGTTCTTTTGTGATGATAGGGGGTTTCTGTCCTTATACATCTATATATATATATATATATATATATATATATATATATATATATATATATATATATATATATATATATATATATGGGGTTTGTAAAGGTGTCTCCTCTGGGGAGAATTTAGTGCAATTTTGAATGAGATCAGAACAGAATTGGGTGTTATTTTGTAACTTCCTAGTGTAGGTAAAGAAAGATTTGTAATTAAGCTTATCTTCTAGTGCTAGCATAAGTTCATAGAGAAGCCCTGGTTTTCCTGATTGTGTTTTTTATTACCTTGGATATTCTTTTGGTGATAACCTTGATTTTTGGGTCATTAGTTTTTCTATATATGATGTAGTTTTTTTTTCTTATTGCATCGCATATTTATGCATGTGGACCACCATGCTTGTTTGCTCTTTTCTTTGCCTTTTGTTTAGTTTTGGGAGGGACAAACATGTTTATACAGTTTTCTAGGTAGTGCAGAATTTATTTGTGAAACTATTAGTCATATTTACATTTTGGGGGGAGGAGTACAGTTATATTTGAACTTAGTTCAGCATAGAATTTAGGAAATGTGTAAGTTTGAAGTCTTTGAATATTGCTATATTGGCTTCAGCAGGTTTTAGGATTTTGAAAGAGAAGGTTACTAATTTGTACTCCAACTTGACTTTGGAGGGCTATACCTATAGGACAGTGCATCTACTTGCCACATTTGTAAGGACCAGGTCAAAAGCATTTTGAAATCTTGTAGGGTCTTTAACTATTTGTGCCAGAGAATTCCTATTTCAGAAACTGAGGATTTTTTAGGTGCAGTATACATTTGAGGTATAGGTCTCTCAGTTTATCAACAGGTAGTTAAAGTCTCAAGGGGTGATGAAGTTTTTGTGCATGCAAAATCCATCAAATGTATTTAAAACTAGATACGATTTGCAGAGGTCATTCAATGGGATTAAATAAATGCTATGGCCTGATAGCTGGTTTTATTTAGGCTGAGTTAAGTCTCAATAAGTTTAGTTTGTGGGTCTCTGGGAATCGGACTTGAATTCCCTTTGAATGACACCAGTTACTGAGTCATTTTGTTGAAAAATCATCTTTTCCTTGTACTTTGGCATAATTTTTGTTGAAGATAAGATTCCACTCAATACCAGACAATTTCCTTCACTTGTGACATGCAAGGTGAGGTAGGAAATGTCTCTTTAAATTTCCCTTATGGTTTTCAGTGCCAGGTCATTTACACACACACACACACACATACACACACACACACACACACACACACACACACACACACACACACACACACACACACACACACACAGACCACCACTGTGTTGTGGTCTTATATGTTTATTTTATGGGTCTAGAGGTCCCTTGAGATGTCAGAGACCTTGGCACTGGAAAGACAACTCACCTTCACCCTGTTTTTGTCCAGCCTTGTGAGGACAGAGTCTAGGTAACTGTTTGAAATGTCAGGACCCACATGAGAGAGTCCTGTAATGCTGAAACTGAATGAAAGAAAAAGACCTACTGGCATATACAAAATCTGAGATAGTCATTTCTCAGAATAATCCCTATTCTCTGAGGTATGGCAGTCTCAGAGTTCAGAGGGCTGGAGTGTTTATCCCCCACATTAGGAGGTGCAGGGGGAAAAGAATCTTAAAGTAAAATAGCAAACTTTGTGATTTGCTATTCTGATGGATTTTGTTTTTTTTTAGGGGGTGTGGTAGTACCTACTGTTATGAATGTTGTTATTTCAAGAGGGATATTAGAGTTTGTGTGTCTTACTATGGTGTCA
This sequence comes from Protopterus annectens, assembly GCF_019279795.1. Classification (NCBI taxonomy): domain Eukaryota; kingdom Metazoa; phylum Chordata; order Ceratodontiformes; family Protopteridae; genus Protopterus; species Protopterus annectens. The sequence continues at coordinate 1,752,878,130 of NC_056741.1, read as the reverse complement.
CCAATCACCAGTATATTATTCTTAGTGGAGGATTTCAACATGCTTAGTTTGGCATGACTCCTTTTTTGGTGATTCCCAATTGAGAGTGTAGAAGTATCTGGTACCAAACTGCTTTGGAGATATTGAGGAAAGAACCCAGTACCTTATACATGCAAAGCATACATTTTACCACTGAGCTACATCCTTGAAGGACTTTAACCCACTTATAGTGTACATAACACTCCTTTTACAGGTTGAGCTACAGATGCATGTAATCTTTGCTGTTGTCCACTGAGGTCTTCAAAAGTTTGTGTTCCTTGAAGTTCCACATTGAAAGGGTCTGCTACACATTCAGTGTTAGAAAGTTTTTGTAACTGATATCTATGGTGAATAGAACTGAAATCATATAACTTAAAAAAAAAAATCTTAGTAGTGAAAAATAGCACATTTTAACCATTCTATGAGATTCCTAGTTGAAGTTGTTAGTAAGCTGTTAGCAAGTGTTCCACATTTTGCCCATTTGTTCCACATTATGAGAGGCAGAGTTCCTCATTTTGGAGATAGAAAGTTGAGAGCTATGCTGTTGTCCTTGTAAGTTGGGCTATGGCTGAAAATGTTCTGCAAGTGTTAGTCCACTTACCCAGTTTAGCAAATAATTAAATAAATGAATAATGGTTTTCAGAAATAGTTTAAGTGGGGTGCTACATGAGCAATGCTATTTCTAGGAAGTGGTTGATATGGTTATTGCTGTTATTATTATGATTATTATTATTACTATTAGTATTATTATTATTACTATTAGTATTATTATTATTACTATTGTTCTTCTGTTTCTTCTTTTTGCTGTTGAGCACTCTAAGGTAATTCAACAGTTTTATTTGGTTTTATGGAAACATACGGACTGCAAAGGACTCCAGCAATTCAGAGCAGATGCAGAACATGATTAGAAGACCATGAAAGACAGGGATAATATGAGAGGACAATGTATAATGGAGATTAGAAAATATTCATGGTGTTTTTCTCCCCAGTTTCCCCAAAACCATCAAGCCTATCCCCACTGAATCATTTGGCCTGCACTTCCTTGCATCTAAGGATATTGGACATGGGAGGCAAGACTAGGATGTGATAAAAGATTTTTCCAGGGTTCATGTTGCAAATTAGCTGACTTCATAGTGTCATGGTTTGCTTGATGTCTGCAAAATCTCCACAACGTGGCAAAATGTTCAGAGTACTTAACTTACCAAAGAAGGTTTATAATTTACTTCTAATTTAACATGTTTTTGACAGAATATATGCTAATAAATAATTATATTGTTTTGTTTTTAATATACAGTAATAGTATATATTTCTCCCACTGAAATGATCTTAAGTCAAGGAGGTCTGCAAGAGGAAAGGATTGGGGTGGGAGTCAGTTCAGTGGCCCCAGCCAAATGATCCAAATTGGGCTCAACAGTTACTAAAGCCATTCCTACCCCAATGTCTCCATTTACATCAAATTACAAATATATTAAATTTCAAATCATATAACAGCAAAGAGAAAGAGTGAAAAAATAACTTCTCTTTATTCGTATTTTTCATTGTTTATTCTCTTTCCGTAGTTAAAATTTCTAAATATTGCTGGTAGAATTCTCAAAACAGTTGACAAGCATATTCATGTGGCTTTATCTGTACACTGGAGCATGTCAGGTCTGCAGAAAATGATGCATTGTACAGCAGCTCTAGTCTCCATGTATTTATTGATGCTTTATGTGAGTGTACCTTTGTGAAATGCACAACTAAGGACAAGATTAGGGAGGTAAGTACTATCTGCTCTTGATGACCATTTTAAGTTTAGCCAACTTTCCAGGGGTGAGAATCAGATCATGTACTTTGTGATTGTGAGGTAAACACCTTAACCATTCAGCCACCCCAACCCCCAACCCCAAGGCTGGCTTATGTGAGATTATCCATGTTCGAGAAGCAGCTAAAATTGGTGAATAATGTAGAAAAGGAACCTTGTGGCACCAAGCAAAAAGTGTTATTCAAAGCTCCAAATTAGATGACAGAATCATCCTGGGATTCAGGAAAAATCATATCACTCACATAAATTGACAACTTCAGATTGGTCAATATACATGATCTATGGAAAATGCAGTTCATATACAGGTATGACCATAATGAGGAAGACCTTATTAATCGCTTATTAGTATGTCTCTGAATAACACTTTTTTTCCACTAGTGCTGTCAGAGATGTGATGTCAGTAGTATTTACACTGGCAGCCCATGCATCGCATTGCCACAGGCACCTCACTACACACACACACACACACACACACACACACACACACACACACACACACACACACACACACACACAAGCACACATATTCATTCACCCAATTTCATTCAAGCCCCTACAGACACACACACACACACACACACACACACACACACACACACACACACACACACACACAAGCACACCCACCCACACCCACCCGCACCCACACACACACACACACACACACACACACACACACACACACACACAAACACACACACACGCACACACACTGATAGGCCCCCAAACAGACACACATCTCCAGTGAAATTTGCAAAACTTACCTACACCTCAACTGCTTTCATTGGAATCAATGTATGACCACTGTCCCAACAGTGTTAAATTGTTCCTCCGTCTGTGAAAATGTATGGAGCAGAGCAGTTCTTTGCATCAATAGGTAGTGTAAATCAAAAGTTGCAGGCATAAGAGGGGAGTCCACATGGCTAATTAGCATTAGCCTGTCCCTTGGATTACATCATAAACATGTAGCTCAGCCAGCACGACTGCTCTGTGGTGATATTCCCACTAGAGGGGAAATTTCAGTGGTAGTGTAATCTATGAACTGGAAAGGATTATTGCAAGGGAAAGCAAATGCTGTTGATGCTATTTTTTTGACTCACAGGGTGAATAATTTTGCAAGACAAGAGGACTTACAGAAGCATCGTTTTATGAAGCACACATCAGCCACAAAATGAGTTTTAAATCCTTAAAATTATGTTTTCAAATTTTCAGAAGTCTTACAAGATATTTTGCTTTACTTATAAAATTATTTGTAACTTATGTTAGGCCAATTATTGAGTCAAATTGTATGCTTTTGTTCCTATTCTAAGGGGGATTTAATTCTCCCCAAGGTAAGATAAAGAAAACATAGTAGATACTACTCAAAAGCACAATGTTAAAGCAGTGAGAGTGACAAAATTGCACAGAATATAAACATATTATCACGTTTGTTATGATATGAGAAAACTACAAAATAAATTTCAAGGTCATAGTGCACTATCTGCACTGTTTCAAATATGTACGTTTCTTGTGAGTCAAAACTGATGACAAAAAAAGGCAGGCTACTATCCAAAAGGCCATGGTCTGCTTCTCTTATCAAGGGAGAGAGATCCATATGTCTCAAAAAGATTGAAATTTGCCAGCAAACTTCTCAAAATTGTGCCATAATGCTTACCTACACTTAATATATGATTTTAGATGTAATTGAAATGTGCCCAGTGTATTGTCACCCACATATTCACACATAACAGCTCTTGTAAAAAAATATGAATTCACTGTATAAATATATGACTCTCTTCCTCTTTTCACTATACTTCTGTCTTGTTTTTTAACTATTATTTCTGTCTTCATCCTGTGTCCCTTACCTGCAAAGATTTCTTTCAGGGTTGTACCCTTTACAATGCAATAACTACCACATATTCTCTTCTCCCTTCTTCAGAAAAGTCATGTCAGCACCTTCATTTCTTTACTGACAGATTTTAATCATAAGTTTAGTTTCTGCATTATTTTCTTTCCTTCATTTTACTTCATGTTAGCTTTGTTAATCAGTGCCCCCGCTAATCACAGTCTCTGAGACGCATGAAAAGATATGCTGTTCCACCCAAGTCCCTTCCAGAAGCGCCGTTAACTTTGTAGTAATTTTTTAGCTTCACTGTTATAAAATAAGTTGAAAAAGTACCTGAACTTTGTCAGGTACCTTCTCAACTTAATTTTCAGTGTGGATTAACCTCATGTTTATATTTAAAATTTACGAGAAAATTGGCTTGCCATGAACTCTGTATTTGCTTGTGATCACAGCAAGCCGATTTGGTTTGGTTTCCAGGAAGCAAGTGGTGGCAGCCAATCGGATTCTTGGAATCCAAGCTGCCACTTTCCTAACAACTCCACCCCCTGCATTTCTTCTGTCATTGCTAGATTCTGGACCAAGCTTTGCAGAAAGAATGTGTAAAACAGTGCTTGTAGCAACACAGCTGACAGCAAGCCAGAATTGGAGTATATCAGAGCCGTAAACTTAGAGATATAAGCTGAAGATGATTAGCATTGCTAAGCATATCATTAGTTATGCTGTGGTTAAAGTATCAGCAATATTGTATTGTAGTTACTTTGATCAATTTCCTAAATGGTTTTGAGAACTGTTCACTAAGTCTGTATTACTGTCGTTCATATGGTGAAGCAGTCAATCTCCCCGGGCATGGAAGACAGAATGGACCTAGAAAGCATGGAACATCTACGACCTCAGTGTTTCCTTTTTGGTAACTGCAATGTGAACTGAGATGTGGAAGCTTAAAACTGTACCATACAATACTGCTTAGTAAAGCAAGATGCTGCGGCCTGTGCATGCAAACTGTTTTTGTAAGGTTGTTAGTGTCTCTTATTGCAAAACTGTACTTTAAAGCATGTCGATGTTGCTGTGGAGGTGTTTACTTGGTGATAACTGGGATAGACAACTAGTGGTGATGCTTGGTTTGCGACAAGGACTCTGAGAAGTAGAATTTTTGTCCACATGTGGAGTTTGCTCTGTTTACGCTTGGTTGTGTATTTGGCCCGCCCACTTTTGTATGCTGCTACAGTGTTTCAAGGCCAGAAAATTAATGTTTTGTTAATGCACTTGCAGTGTTAGTCGCAGCTGTTCTCCATGGAGAAATAACGTTGGGGCAAATTGGTTGAGCCGCAGATATATCGCATAGAATTGTATGAAAAGTGGTCAGAGTTGCAGAACTGGAATTAGGCAATGAAGAGTAAGTTCAGCTTCCGTGTAGTGTGTGGTGTCATTTGTCACATGGGTCACAAATGGACATCGCACTGGAGGAAAGTTTGTGCATTTTGTGCCAGAAGGGGACATTAACTAGGTTTAGTAAGTAGGAGTATGATTGGAGTGAGACGTGCCATAGCTAAAAATCTTAAGATTGGTCATCGTAATGTAGCTGGGAAGGGTTGTTGCAGAGGTGGAGAATAGAGAGCAGGTGAAATTTGCGTTTTTCCTCATTTGTCCCAATTTTCCGACTATTTACAGTCACACTATTTATTAGGTTACTTTTTGACATTCTGTGTAAAAATATAAGGAACCACCACTAGATTCTGTCACGTCTTGTATTGTTTTCAAAAACTGCATTCTGCCGGTTATTCTGCTTTTCATTAGTTTAGCCATATCCATAAAAATCGTTACTTCTCTGGCCTGTCATTGGGTGGCTGGTATCAGTATGTGTGTCCTAATGTGTATCATGAATTTAGTTTTCCTCTCCTCATTTGGTTATTTTTTCTATTTTATGCCCTTCTGTCTTGATGTCTTTAGATACTTTTTAATCTACCTGAGTTCACATTTCCACAGAGATCAGTCACTGCCAATACTATTTTCTTATAATACCAGCCTCTCATTTTTTTCCAGTCTTGACTTCCTGTTCTCGATTCTTTGTACATTACTCACCCTGTACTATGTGCCCATTGTGTTTGTCCCAAATTCTGCCTCTTTATTTTGCTCTTTGTCACACAAATACCTTGTTTTGTTGCCGATCGTTGAGGATTACAATTACAAAATAATGCAATGGAGTGCTATTGTCTTCAGGACTGGTTCACTGCCTTATGCCATAGCTTACCAGAATAGATTCTCCTATGTTTCTGAATAGAATAAAGTAGGTATGTGACACTGAAAGAGTAGATCTTTCCTTGGAGAAAGCAGAGTGCATGTGCTTTCTGTTAGAACAGTAATAATCAGAATGAAGTAAAACATGTAAGCACAGCCCAGGAGAACTCAGTTGACTTCGCAGCTTGGGTGCTTGATTTTTCTGGCCTGGGAAGGTGGGCATTGTCATCCTAGTGGAATTGTGGAATAGAGCCAGCCATGTATTGCATATGTCACCTCAGAGAAAGGGCTAAGATGCAAATTTGGGCAACGGACGTAGGTGTAATGCTATTGTCGGGTCAAATCCAAAATTTTGAGCAGTTTTCTATTGCAAAGCATTTGTAACTGATGAAAGATGAAAGGGAAGTGAATTTCCTAAAGGAGACAGTTGATTACGTTAGTACGTTGCAAAATATACAATGATTTCCTCACTAGTGTAGACATGTGATGGTCAAAGGCTAGGTTAATGTCTGTCTGTGCCCTCAAGTCCCTCACTACTGACTCGACTCTTTGGGATGTGGTGTCAATATGACGGTTATAAGGGCTGGATGACTTCCTGGGGGTGCTGTTGGGTATTTCTTATCATTTACTGTTAGTCCATGGTTCAGATGCCAGTTATTTGTCTGTGTTAGCCCTTTATGGAGAGCATTTCTGGCAGTGGTTCATTTCAGGTTTTGGATATATGTATCTCAGATTTGGCTTTGGTAGATTTTATTTGTCCTCAGATCTGTTTGTGCAGTTTGACCATTTTATTGTAGGGGTCACTTTGTCATCTGCAAACATCATAGTCCATGTGGGATCCTTTATGATCTCGTCTGTCAACCTGTCCATCACCATTGCAAATAAGAAAGGGCTCAGAGCTGATCCTTGATGTAATCCCACCTCCTCCTCCATAAACACATCTGTCACTCCCACTGCAGACTTCACCACTGTCACACTACCCTCGTACATATCCTGTACCACTCTTACATACTTCTCTGCCACTCCTGACTTCCTCATACAATACCACAACTCCTCTCTAGGCACCCTATCATATGCTTTCTCCAAGTCCACAAAGACACAATGCAACTCCTTCTGACCCCTATATTTCTCCATCAACAGTCTCAGAGCAAACATTGCATCTGTAGTGCTCTTTCCCGGCATGAAACCATACTTCTGATTGCTAATCATCACCTCCCATGATAGTAAGTGTACATAAACTTGCAGGCTGTCCTTCCCTACACTCCTGTAGAGGTGGCACACTGCATTTGTCTATAATGTGTTATAACAAATTGCTTAAGGCTGGCAAAATGTCTGATTCTGTATTGTGGTATTGCCATCTTTTCCTTGGTGTTACACACATGGAAACTTATGGAAAACTAAATGAAGTTCTTATAACTGGATTTTTAATGTAATATCTGTCATGGATTGTTACAGTAAATATCTTTTTATGTAGTTGCCTCACCTTCATTGTTTTTGTTCAGTGCATATGTTTGAAAACAGTATGTATTCACTGGGGCAGATTTTATTTCCTTCAGAAACTGTTGTATAGCTTTGGCTGTATCTGTGAGCACAGAACATGTCTATTAATTTTCCTTTTAGTGGGTTTATGTGCCCTATGATGAACATTTTGAGCCTTTTGAGCCTGTTGATGAAATGTGCAAGCTGATCCAGGCAATGTAACATTTTTCAGCCCTTATTTTCCACAGGATTTTCTATCTCCTAATCCAGTTTTGGCAAAACAAATTACAGGTAATTGTACATTTAATTATTTATTTATTATAAATAGTACATGGCTCTTTATCATGGGCTGCAATATTTGTCTTTGGCTTATGTAAACTTTTTTGTGTTTTAAGTTTAGTGTTGGGACCTATTTGTATTTAGGCAAGGATTTCTACTGGTGAAGTAATGTTTGTGTTCATGCTGTGCCACCTAACTGGCACTATTTTCTGTCATACTAATTTTATTCTAAAGGGGTTTCTGACAGCAATTTTGTGTTCTGCTTATGTGTAAGGTTTTTGGGATATTTTATGTGGGTGAAGATGCAAGTGTGCTGGTTTGTGTAAAGTATTTGAGAACTTACCTTATGAACAACTCCATTCCAGGCTTTTTTGACAGCATCTGAAGACATCCTCCAAGAGGGTCTCACCCAAAGAAACGACTGGTACCAGAAACATGGCCTCAAGCCATTTGTTATGGGTTGGGAGAGTGGCCTAATGGTTAAGGTGTTTGCTTTATAAACACAAGGTGCAGGGTTTGAGTCTCACAAGGAATAATTGGCTAGGCTTAACATGGCTTGCAAGGGCAGTTAGCTTAGTATGAATCTAAAATCTAAATCAAGCTAAATACAAAAAAATGCATCATCATCCCCTTTGGGGAGAGTGATGTCCCCACAAATTATCCGTTTAATAACAATGTCCTACTCACGCAGTCAGTTGTGAGGGATTTGGGCACCTAGACTGATAGCAACCTAAATTTTGACCGTGGTTTTCTTGTAAAGTGCTGTGGACTACAGTCACTGAATAATAACAAATATATTATTTTCAGACCTCATACCTTTCAGAACATGCTTACTATGACATTACTTGCTAAGTATATAAAACCAATATTTAAAATCTGTTCCTGATCTGGGTTTCTGCCTCTGATTTTTAAACTAACAGGTTGTGGATCATAAGAGATGCAAAAGTTTGCAATATATTTTGGGCATTTTTCCTGGCTTTGTCAGTCATGGAATTTAGATGGGTGGAGGAACTCAGTAATATATAACTATTATACTATTTTACTGAATTACTCAGGTCTTTTCCTAACATATTATAATGAGTCTGTGCTACATAACAGCTGCACAAGGTAATATAATGAATGCCTACTCATTAGGTTATGTGCAGCAATTATCACATGTGTCTGAGCATGCATACCTTTGGAGTAATGAAATGCAGCTCATTATCACATTAACAATAAGTGCAGTTACAATATAGCACTGAGTCATTATCACTTTTCAGGTAAAACTCTCAGCAGCTGTCGCTGTTATTCACATAAGTAGAGGTCATTATCATATTGATGAATGCACAAGCCACATTTGGGTTTTTGTCTACATACAGTCATTTCAAGCCGCCACCCCCCCCCCACCAGTTTCTGTAATTTTTCCAATTTGTTTGATATGCAGTAAAGTCCTCATTGTAGTTATATGCTTCATATTTTTGTGAAATACTGCAAGGAAATATTACATTACTTCCATGCTTGATCCCTTAGGTCTATTGCTGAATGGGCACATATAAAGAGAAAAGTAAGGCAGACTGCTGATACTGAAGGAGGTCACGAGACAATAGTGGTATCAGCAGTCTGAGTGGGCAGCCAGCACAGGTATGGGACACTTCAGATAACCACCAGCTGGAGCCCCATGCCTGTCCTTGGCATATTAGTGAAGTGGCGGTCCTTACCTTGATTTTTCCATTTACATGTGTCCTTTCTGTGCCCCCTTGTCAGTCATTGTGTGTAATTTGCTATTTTCACAGGTAGTAGGTATGTAACTTTGCAGTGTCATCACCACTTATGTACCTAATGCAAAGAATACTGCCCCTGTGGATAGGATGGAAGATTTGGATGGGCTAACCAGGTATTTCATCTGGTATACATATATATGTAGTCTTCTAATACACCTGCCAAACATCAGTAGTAATCTGTTTACATGTTCTTTCCTCTGCAGGTTTGTCCACCTTCTGACACTGACATGACTTCACGACCAGGAGAATGACAAGTGACAGTGGGGGTATGTGGCCATTCCTACATTCACTGGGTTGCCAGCCATGCCTCCAAAACTGAAAACCAGTACAACTTGAGCTTCCCCACATCCAGTGTGAAGGTATACTGGATTGCAAGAAGAGGTATGCATTGGAGCAGAGTACTGCAGTTGTTGGAAGAGAAGTGTTTCCTCTACCCTGAGCCTGACATCCTTGTGCTGCACATTGGAGGGAATGATGTCATCAGTCAACCACTCGGAAGACTACGGTTTCAAATCACAGCAATTTTTGAAGACCTGCAGTCGTGGTGGCCACGTTGTCATTTTGTGTGGTCTGACATAATTCCTCGACAGATATGGAAAACAGCAAACAGTCAACGGGCAGCTCACAAGGCCAGAAGATTACAGAATGGGTTCATGCATGGCTTGATGCACTGGGTCGGTGGATCTACAATCTGTCATGACAGCATCACCGCAGAAGATGTTCACCTGATCAGAAGGGATGGTGTTCACCTAACTGAGGAGGGCATTGTGCTGTTCTTGACTGACCTCCACAATGGTGTGAGGAGAGCTATGCAGGATTGGTAATATGCAGCTTGTGAGAAGAATGGAAAGCATCCATGACCAAGTAGGGACCAGTATGGTAAGTAAAACTCTATTATGAAATGTGCTGTGTAAAACATATTTTTCTGAGTTTGGCAAATAACTGTGGTAAGGAGCTGGTGAGGATGCTGAGAAAGAACAACTGTTTTAGGAGAGTGCTACCACGTGCAATCTAATATGTCAATGACCATCCTGCAATACTTCTGTTTTTAGTCTGCTTTTATCAGGCATGTGTACAGTTTAGATGGCAGGAAGGGCCTAGTAATATTCATATTCATATTTTGGTAAATAACTTTGCAAGGGAGCATGTCAGTATGCCAAATAATACCTCATTTTGAAGACAGTTTTGATTGTTCTAACATGGTAAAATAATTGTGCCTGTATGTTGCACACATATGCAGGTATAGAAGTTTGTTTCGGACTTAGGTTATGGAAATTATGATTTTTTTTCATATTTTGGTAAATGACTTTGCAAGGGAGCATCTGAATGTGCTAAGTAATACCTTATTTTGAAAACAGTATTGATAGTTCTAACATGGGAAAAGAATGGTGCCTGTATGTTGTACTCATATGCAGATATCAAAGTTTGTTTCGGACATGGGTTATGAAAATTATGATTTTTTTTTTCATATTTTGGTAAATAACTTTACAAGGGAGCATCTGAATGTGCCAAGTAATACCTCATTTTGAAGACAGTATGGATAGTTCTAACATGGTAAAAGAATAATACCTGTATGTTGTACTCATGTGCAGATACCAAAGTTTGTTTCGGACTTAGGTTATGGAAAGTATGATTTTTTTCATATTTTGGTAGATAACTTTGCAAGGGAGCAACTGAATGTGCCAAGTAATACCTCATTTTGAAGACAGTTTTGCTGGTTCCAACATGGTAAAAAATTGTGCCTGTATGTTGGACACATGTGCAGATATCAAAGTTTGTTTGGAATTAGGTTATGGAAATTATGATTTTTTTCATATTTTGGTAATAACTTTGCAAGGGAGCATGTCAGTGTGCCAAGTAATACCTCATTTTGAAGACAGTGTTACTCCTTACAACATGGTAAAAGAACTGTGTCTGTGTACTCTACACATGTACAGATATCACAGTTTGTTTAGTCTTGTACGATTAAGAAAATGGTAATCTCCCAGTGAAGTACCTCGCAGGATGCGCAGTAGCAAAGCCCGCCCCAGACATGCCTCCTAGACTCACAATGTCATGTAACTGTCGAAAAACAATAGCAAAGCCCGCCTCCTAGTAACCCTGACAGCTGTCTGCTGTCACATTTATTTCGAACGCTGCAGAATGGAATGAAATAAATGCAGTTTAACGTAATTGTTGAAAAAAACATTCCTTTGTATTTGAAATAGTTTGTTTAACGCAGTTTATTTCATGTAATTGTCGGTAAATCAATCAACAGCATTTGTTCAGTTATGTGTCTGTAAAATATACAGTTGGAACCGAGAAGTCATAGACGCTCTATCTACATTTTGAGAGGTATCCTGTTTCCTGGATCACTTCACTTACAAATTATTCAGAGCTTCACATTTTGATTACTTCTGGGGGAGCCCAATATATACAATACTGTTGATCGTCTTCATGCATTAATAGCATACAATACATAGCTCTGAAAAGGGGAAGCCCAGTTATGTCCATGACAAGTACTTAGTAATGCAAATATTCTACTAGCAAGCGAACGTTGGCTTTTAAGCTATTTCATTCATGGCTTGTAGCTTTGACGTGCCTTTAGAGGAAAGAGTTGAGAGTATGAGTGTGGCTCTTTACATGTCAGTTTAAAGTTATTAACCATGTTATTTGTGTTTAATTTAGCACCCTCTTGTGTTTGTGCATCTTTTATTACAGTGCGGACTGTGCTTGTGTGTCTATAACTAGACTAGATCTTTAGGTCGCCTTTGAAAGTATTGTCTCACATTGCTCTTTACATGTCAGTCTAAAGTTATTAACCACATTATTTGTGTTTAATTTAGCACCCTCTTGTGTTTGTACTTGCGGACTGTGCTTGTGTGTCTGTAACTGGACTAGATCTTTAGGTCGCGTTTGCGAGTATTGTCTCACAGGCATACAGAAAAATGACATAACTAGACTAGATCTTTAGGTCTGAGCACCGCGCTCACTCTCACTCAAATGTGCCAATCAATTTGGACACGCCCAAAGCTGCGCAGTACCACCCGCAAGGTACTTCACTGGGAGATTACCAAGAAAATTATACATTTACAATACTTTTCATTATTATGCCCATATCTTTGCAAGGGAGCACGGTGATCACACAAATGATGCATCATTTTGAAGCTGACATTCAGATGCACAACTTCTACACTGATATGTAGGCTCTGTCTGTTACAGGTGATGAGAATGCTTTGTTTATTTATCAATTATGAAAAATAATATATTAATCATATTTCTGCGAATATCTCAAGAAAGGAACATCACACAGTAATGGTTAAGGTATCATTTTAAAGCTGACATTCATACTAACAAATTACATTCAGATTGTATGGGTCTGCATGGTACACTGACCAAGATATTATGCTTTGTTTTTCCAAAAAGGTAAAACATATGCACAATATCAGCATTCCTTGCCAAATATTTAATAATGACTTTGATATACACTATCAACATTTACACTTGGAAAGGTCAGTGTTTGCTGTACAACTTTCGCTTTTACATTTTTAGTCTAGCTCTTACAGTTAAAGAGTTATGAACATTTGTTTTCTGTATGGTATTACAAATGGATTTTCTGAAAATGAGCTCAGGCTGCACTGTTGTTCCTATGGTGGAATTAAGCAGGCAGCTTTTCCTGAGCTGCTCCGGAGTGAATGAGTTAAGGGTTACCAGGACCACTGTTTACTTAAGTGACTGGTGTGAACTCACACAATACCAAATAGAGAGGTAGAGACTGTTATAATCAAACCTAGGACTACATAATGAAGTTCATTAGCAGTATATCATTTCTCTCTCTCTTCTCTTGTTATTTATATTCTCATTATGTCTCCACTGTTGCTTTACTGCCCATATTTCCAGATCCCTTTACAATTCCCCTCTCAGCTCTCTTCTGTGTACTATGGTGTATTTCTGTTAATAATGTACCTCATTCAGGACTTGCCAACCAAACTAGTACCTCACCCACCAAACCCGTTACCTGGTAGTCTGTACGACCAGATTGTCTGATTTCATTGATTCTTCTTTGGGTACATTCTGTCTAATGCAAGTACCAAAGTACACTTAAGTCTGCAATTTGTTATTCCACTCTGGAACCCAAAAGTCCCTCCATCTCTGTCAGTTCTCCATTAAGATGCCTCCAATAAGTACAAGAAACAGTAATAAGCAAGGACCTCCATAAGGCAAAAATAAGTATAAAACCAGTTCATGCACTGTAAGAATATGGCAGAATGTTTAGGAGAGTTAGTCTGAAACAAATTATTCTGCTTGGTTAAAATAGGTTCTTACCTTTTTTGGGACTGAAGTTTTTTCTATTGAATACACACAGAGCCAAGTATCTATGATACATCCACCACACCAGATATTTTCTATACAAAAAAAAACACCTTTTTTGACAGGTCAGTTCTTCTGTTACCAGTTTTGATCCATTCTTGTTGTGGCCCCCTTGAAATATGACTTCTTCTTCCCACCCCTGCATCTGCTCCTCAAACAAAAGGGGCACAGAAATGCAAAGAGGGGCATAGTCAGTGAAGTTAAGTGACTATGCCTCTTAAAATGGGTTAGGAAAGTGAACTATGGAAACCAGAATAGGGATGAATTTGCTGTTTGAAATTGTTTTGCACAGTAGAGTTGGGAGTCCTGCTTTGTACTAAAACCATTTATATTTGATTTAATCACTGAAAGGTGAATCAGATGAATAAAATTATTTTTTTTGGAATACAACAAATGGAAAATGCAAAATTAATTTTTTGCAGACTAAAAACGCACATTTCTACAGAAGCATCATTGTAGCTTCTTAAACAAAAGGACAACTCCAATTTAAGAAAAAATAAACATATCAGCTGTGTGAATGCATGGAAATAGTTTCTGCTTTTAAATGTATATAAAATTCTGTAGACGCATTTGAAGGTCACAAGCAAAGATGTTTCTCTTACAATTTGTTTTTGGAGTAATTATACTTCTTTCATGTAATGTGGACTTTCTAATCCAAAAACATGCAGCTTTTATTTTAGCTCCTTCTTTTTTTCTTGTGTCCTCTACATTATCCTTATGGCACTTATACCCAGTGGCCATGTTCACGAGCAGCTATTCCAAACCCCCAGACATACTCTGCTAATCTCCTGTGGTAAGCTGTAGAACCTAAGGGCATCCTGGAGGTCTTGCCCATCCACATTCCATTGGGAGGATTTTTTGATTATGTCCTATGCAGTATTTCTCCCTACCTTCACAATTTATATGGTATCCTTGAGGGGCAATGGGGGCATGCAGTATATTACCCCACATCCATGGCAGCTCAGCCATTCCCAGCAGCATGCTTTTCCTGAGCTACACCCTCTCATGCAACATCCTCAGCCTTTTCCAGGAATCATAGCTGGGAACACCAACATAACTGCCCACATGCCCAGTAGGCTCACCCATCCCTCCACTGCCACTCCATCAGTTGTCCAAGCTGCTAATCGTACCCTGGTTGACTGAATTGTAATTAGGTCCACATCCTTCTATGCCTCCCAAGAATCTCTAGTTACTTCACTGGAAATGTATTAATTAAGTTTAATTAAGATGTGTTTGCATAGAAGAGCAGTTGTCAGGTACCTCCTTATTCTGAGCTATGTGGTCCTGCATTTTGATGATGCAATGGAGGGGGGAGAAATAAACAGCGTGTAGAATATAGGCATCTGCAGCAGATTTCAACACATAAAGTGACTGCAGCGCAATCAATGAGTTATTCAATCAGGCAATAAATGAATAAATAGCATTTAGATTGTAAAATGCCTGGAGCATATTGTAATAATGCACATACAACTGTAATAAGTAGTTGTCCACTATTGGATGATCAATCTTAGGAACAAAAGTAAGGTATGTAAATTGCTGTGATGATGACTTGCAGTAAAGTATGTTTGTGTATGTTATACATCAGCTGGATTAGTACTGGAATGAAAGCTGTTCATTAAACTGGATGGGCATCTCAATAGACCATACTGTCTGAAGTACCAAATTCCATATACAAGTGGAGCTAAACTGCAGACTTAGGAGTCAAGAAGGAGCCTGGAGCCATACACAGCTGAGTAGTATGAACTGTCCCCCAACCTCTTGCAATGGTGCACAGTGTCCTGTTTTCAAAAATAGATTTAATTCCTTGGTGGGCTAGTAGCCCCACAAGTCCATCTGTCATCTTAGATAAGCAGAATGCAGGTATTAAGGCCATGCCACCCTACAGATGAAGCACCTTTACAACATGGCCTCATAACCATGCAGCTACACCTGTATGTCAGACCTGGCTCCTTGCAGCTGTGGCAAAGTACAATGGCCTGATTCATCTGCTTACAAAGTCCTTAAGTAAGTTTGAGCTTTGCTCAGAACAGATAATGAGATTCAATAATATAGAATGCTAAAGATTTACTTATTCCTGACAAAGTAAGACTCCTTTAAATTCATTACCTTGTTGTGTTAAACTACACAATGCTTGTCTCCCCTTATAACATCATCAGAGGGCACCCTAAGATGACACAGAATAAAGAAATAATTGCAAAGTTTTTCAGCATGCAGTACATACAATCACAAGGTTTTTAAAAGTAATAAATTTAGTTCTATTGATGTAAGTAAAGTAAAAACTGCACGTTTAGAATCAGAAAGCCGACTTTACATGATTGAACACTATTACATCAAAAAGAAGTGGTTAAAAAACTTTGCACATGATTTTAAAAATGTTTCTTAAATAAATAAAAAAGCTATAATACTGTTTCAAACAAGTGCATTACAATGAAATACATTTTAGTACATGAAGAGAATTAGTCTGAAACTTGTGAAGGGACAATTATTATCAGTGGTTTGATGTAGCTGGAAACCCAGAACAGTAAAGTATTTAAAGATATATATAGTTCTTGAAATGTAGAACAATAATTATGCTGACACTACTAATGCTAATTAAAGAACTTAGAATGAATGACTGGAGCTTCCTATTTAATAAAATATATTCCAAAGGGTCTCCTGTAAGGAGTGTGAGACCTGACACTGTGAGTGCAGACATTTCAAAAATGAATCTGCATCTCTAACAAAATCAGCAAATTCTGACTGTTGCTTTTATACTTTTAAAGCATTTTTGTATGGCAGCTTCCACCACACCCCCATATCACCAACATAGAGGCTGTTGCCCCCATCACTTCTGCTTATAAATATTGACTCCAGGATCACTGTACCTCAGTGTGGGGAGAGTTATTCAAGACTGCAATTACACAATTACCATATTTTTTCCCTGTCCACAGTTTAATTCTTCTTATTCTGAATATCACAGTAACAATCAATAGCCTTTCAGTGGGCAGCACCCCTTGAGTGGATGAAAATGACCAGTGTTGCAAAATGTGATGAGAATGAGGACTGAATGATTACTGGATGGTCAGTACCACCATTTGAACCATCTGAGAAGACATTCAGAGGAACTGCTGACATTTTACAGAAGCAGATCAAAGCCAAACATTTTGATATTTACAGAGTGTTTTACATTTCACAAAAAAATAAGATGAAAAATGAAAATATTCTTGAATGCATGACAAAATTATGTAGATTAGATTGGAGCTGTAATTTTATTTTAAAGTGTGAGGTGGATTAGCTTTTTTAGAGTAAGATATGCAGGATGCTAAGATATGCAACTGAATCTAGAAATCATAAAATATTTGCATGGAAGTGTTCGCACAGCTACTTTTTAGAGTTATGCTTAAATAAATTGTATGTTCCCCTGAGCTTCTGATGAATGTTATAAGGGTATAAGAGGCTGTTGGGTACATACCCTTTGAGAATGTTCAAAGTTAGTTTCAAGATACAAATGTATTCATTGTTACATGCTTTATACTTGCAATACATAATCCCCAGGATTCAGTAAGATTCCGTGCAGGAATAGCTTATTCCTGCATGGAAATGTCCATTTAAGAACAGCATGGCAGCGTGCCATGCATAGTAATGAAGGTGCACTGCCTCTGCTCCTTAACAGACACGGAGCATTGATGAGTGCAGTGGGTGTGTCTGAGAGTAGAGCTCTTAGAAAACACATGTCCCTGCACTCAGGAAGTGCCAGCCAGCAATTATAATGAGTGAGAATGCTCATGGGAGGCTGCATACCTCCCAACTGTACAAATCATCGCAGAATGCCCACATGTCACACCCATACAGCACCCCAGTTGTCCTGACAAATCATTGGGATGATCTCAGGATTGAAGTCAAGAAATAATGCATACATTTCAGTGTCCAACTTCAAATTCCATTGTAAAACATATATTAAAACAAATCCTGTTACCCTAGCAACTGTCCCAAGTTTATAAGAGCAATAATGAAAATATGTCCATAGTTGTACCACAATTTTTCAAGCTTTGTCCAGATAGTGTGCCTGAAGGGGTTCAAATGTATGGGAGGTTGCTAGGATGTCTGCCAAATGTGCAGATGCACGCAGAAATCCACAGCAATAAGTGAAACCTGTCCCTTCCAAGAGAAAATAGCAGTAGAGAATTTTTTTTATCAGACAGATTAAATTTAACCGTAGGTGCGCGAGTTTGCCCATTGCTTAGCTAATCATACTGTAGATTAAATGGCACAAGAAGATAAATAGCAAGATACATGCAATTGAAGCAGAATGCAATAGTGTTATGGTCAGAGAGTATGCTTTGTGAGCAGTTATTCCTGGTTCGATTCATACTATAGTAAAATCCATTTTGCATGTGAAATCACTTCATGAACATTTTTTTTTGCTGTATAACCTACTAAATAACATATATTTGTGAAGTGGAGTACTGCATTAAATTCAGATGTGAGGTGTCATTGTAATAATGAGGTAAAATCCATAGATAAACACAAGTGCTCCATGCAGTATATGTACACATGAATCAGGGATGTGAAATGAAGGTATAATCTGTAATGAATGATAAATCCATAGAGTGTCCATATCCACCACTTTCCCAAGAGCCATGTTTCAATTCTGTCTAAATTAGTGCAGGGGTAAGTGGGTGTAAGCAGTTTTAAGCAGTAGTAAGCAGGTTTAAGCCCATTTGCATGGGGGTAAGCAATGCGCACACAGGTTAAGCAATATTGAAGCTAACTCCCTGTAAGCATATTTAACCGGAAGTTACCATTTCTTACCATCGTGCAAACCCATGCAAACCTGCTTACAACCGCTTAAAAGTGCCTTAATCACTCTGTATCCAACAGCCGCTGCTCTTGCAACCAAATAAACAGCCCTTGCACCTAGGACCCTGTACACTATAGTCACAGTAGTTAACCGGTAAACCATCACAGCAGTACCTAAGACTGAGGTATCCCCAAAAAGATCCTCACTATAGCAAAATCACAATTTACTTGTAAAAGGAATCTATATACAGTTTTATTTTGTATAACCTGCAACATAACATAAATATGTGAACTGGAGTACTGCATTAAGTCCAGATGTGAGGTGTCATTGTAATAAAGTGATAAAATCCCCCAATAAACACAAGGACCCTATACGGTGTGCATACACATAAATCATGGATACTAAACAAATATATAACATGTAATAAATGATAAATCAATGCCAAACACCAAATTGTGTGCAAATTTAAAAATAAGCAACACTAAGCATTACACACCCCTTCTTACTAGGTGTAAGCAATGTGTAGGCCAGCTAAATCAATTTGCCCATTGATATACCCCTTTAAGCAATGCCAGCCTTAGGTAAGCAGGTTTGCCCATAGCTTAGCATTTTCAAAACCGTCCAATCATGGCAAAGTGTGGGAAATCAGCCCTATTTAAACCCCACAGGTGGGAATATATCCCATAACTGGTTGCAGCTTCCTCCTGTAGGCACAATGGCCAGTGTGGGTGAAGGACCACACTTCCGTGCGGAGCACTGAGGCATCCAGAAGTCCAAAGTCATGGCAGGACTCCTTGTTAAAGGCCATGACCATTGACTGCTGCAGGGCCAGTACCAGGGTTCCCAATATAAAGTGGAAGCCTGGGACCGTCTCGCCCGTAACCTCACCAGTGCCACTGGCATTCCTCTAACTAGTGAGCAGGTCAGGCATCACTATGCTGACCTGAAATGGAGGAAGATAGAGTTCTTGGATCAGTGGATCCAAGAAGCTAGGCAGACGGGTGATGTCCCAGCCATGTGTAAGTATCATTCTACTACCTGTTTAATAATTGCCAGCTCATGTATATTATGAATAGGTATGGCTAAATATTCCTCTTATGTCTTTGACAGTGGCAGATGAGCGAGCTGTGAATCAGGAAGCCCATGCCTATAGGCTGCAAAGGCTGCATCACGAGGCAGGTTAATAATAATATCGCATGTACTGTCATAAGAAATAAATCTAAAAGTAGTAGAAAGTTAATTGCCAGTATAAAGCCTGCATTGTGTATGGCATGTACTGAATAAACCAGACAATATGGCAGGAAAAGTCGCATATAGGCTGTATGTAAATAAAAGGGTAACATCCTGGCAATAAAGTTCTAACTCCTGGACAGCTTGTGTTTACTCTAGTGTCACATGGTAATGTAGTGTTGCAATCTCTTAATAGTGCTGTTATCCACACTGTGCTACATACATAAAATGTGTAGGAATGTCTGTATACGACTGTTGTAATCACATGGTCATATTGTACAATTGAGAGAGACTTAGACAGAAAAAAGTGAAATGATAGAGAACATAATCCAAATAGCACACTCAACTAAGAAGTGAAGTATTGTATTTTTCGCACACACACCCATGGTTTGAATCCTGGGAGTGGTAGTAAGCTGTATGCAGAATGATACTGCACAACTGTACAGATATTGTCAGAAAGTCCAGAAAAATGGTGTAAGTCCCCTGCCTGTCACCCTGTCCCCCTGGCAAATCAGTGGGATGATCTCAGAAGTATAGGCAGCAAATAATGACATACAACTGATTGCCAGACATCATAACTGTCAGAAATATATCTTTAAGAACAAATCTGTCTCTCTAGCAACTCACCAAAGTATCATGAGAGTAATAAGCAAAGTATGTACCATCTTCACCACCATGTTGTGAAGTTATGACTAGAGTGTGTGCAGCAACAGAGTGAGACGTATGTGCATAATAATAATGTGGAATCTGGTAATATGTGTGGCAGCATTCAGGTAGTGTTAACAAACATTCCCCCAACAGGTCTGTCAGATACAAAAACTGTGCCTAGAAATAAAAGACTGAAATCCTGGACTGGTACAGTTTAGTTTGGTATTATATGGCAGTGTTAGTATTGCAGTATTTCTGAATAATAATATATTACCCATCACTGTCATCCACACAGTGCTACATAATAAAACTGTCTAGGAAACCCTGTATAAGAGTGTTGTAATTACAAGGTCAGATTGTACAATGGCAGGAGACTTATTTTCAGATATCAGAGAAAAGATACACAACAATATCTATATAGCACACTCAACTGTGATGTACACTGTTTTAGTTTTAGCAGACACAGCCATGGTTCGAATCTTGTGAGTGGTAGTAAGCTGCAGGCAGAATCATACCCCTCAACTGTACAGATCTGTGCAGAATGTCCAGATAATTGGCCCATATCTGCTGCCTGTTACCCTACCCCCTGGCATATCAGCGTGATGACCTCTCACATTTAAGCAGCATTTAATGTCATATAAATGACTGTCAGGCCTGAAAATATTTGAAACATGTATATGAAAACAAACCTGTCATTGTAGCAACTCATCAAAGGTATATGAGTGCAATAGTCAAAATATGTCCCAGTTTCACCTGCATGTTGTCAAGACATGTCCAGAGTGTGTGCAATAAGAGATGGAGAGGTATATGCATAACATCAACCTGGAATCTGGGAATATGCATATAAACAGTCAGGTAGTGTTAACAAACAAAACCTCCACAGGTATACCAAGTAAGAGGTGTATACTGCAGTTAAACACAGTTCATGTATATAGTTGTCTACAACCATACCATTGTCCAAACTAAGTCCATAGGGTAGTGTAATAATACCTGTAAGGTACAGATCACAGCATTGACTAAGAAAGTAATGAGAACTAAAGGGATATACCAGTTGTTAATTGACACATTTCTCTCCCCCCACCATATCTGCAACAATAAACTAAATACACAACTCAGTCAGTATGTATATAATTAAATCTACAGTTGGGACATATGCCCTATAGTTTGATAAATATTGAAATTTGTTTCTATGCATGTGCCATGTTGAAATACTCCCACATTAGTGCCATGCTACCATCAATGTACCTGCATGCTGCTGTAATGGCCACTGTGATTCCATATATGCATTTGTTCTGTTTTATAAGCAACTGTTCCATATCTGGTGTTTTGGGTTAATGGGAATATCTATGCATGCTGTTATACCTATTCCTGGAATGTGTTGACTATTACTAAACCATATAATATCTGTAAGTTACAGATCACAGCACTGACTAAGAAAGTAATGAGAACTACAGGGATATACAAGTTGTTAATTGACATCTTTCTCCCCCCTCACCATATCTGCAACAATAAGCTAAATACACAATTCAATCGGTATGTGCTCTATTAAATCTATTGTTGGGACATATGTCCTGTTGTTTGATAAATATTGAAATTTATTTCTATGCATGTGCCATGTCGAAATACTCCCACATTGGTGGGATGCTGCCATCAATGTACCTGCATGCTGTTGTAATGGCAACTGTGGTTCCATATATGCATGTGTTCTGTTTCCTATGCAACTGTTCCACCTCTGGTGTTCTGGGTTAATGGGAATATCTATGCATGCTGTTTTACCTAATCCGGGAATGTGTTGACTATTACTAAACCACATATGATTTAAAATTGAAACACCATAGCACGATTGGGAAGGCCGGTCACAGCAGACCCAACTCTCCCATCTCATCTGGATGTGGCACCGGGCCCCAGCATGTCTAGGGCCCACCTCAGGACCTCCTCATTCACTGGTCCTGCACCACCTTTGAGTGGAACCGACTCAGGGGATGGGGCTCACCCCCCCGGCAGTGGGCACAGACAGGATACTGTTACATGTCATCAGGTTTGGGGTCTGGTACATGACGAGCTCCTCAAGGAGTTTGGAGATCTGCTAAGCCAGCTTGAGAGCCATGTGGCACATCTACAGGGTCAGCCTGCCCCTCCCACCCAGCCTCCAGCACAGCCACCTTTGGGGCCGTGAGGGTGCAGTGGTGACTGCCCATGGATTGGGACCTCAGTCCCACTGTTACCACTAGGGGAATCATGGGCTTCTGACTTCCAA
>NC_056741.1:1752702968-1752852968 GCF_019279795.1 Protopterus annectens | reverse complement strand
ATTATGGGCCTGATGAGGGATGAGTAAAGAGGCACGATGACCTCCCCTGATCTAGATGTGAATCCCTTCATGATTAGGTGGGCTATATAAAATGTTTTTCTAACCACTTTGGCCACGTGGTTGTCAAATGAGAGATTGCTATCAACTTGGGTCCCCAGGTCCCTAATTACTTCTTCTGTACTTAATGGATTACCACCTATGTGGTAATTTGTGGCACTTTGTTTTGCCAAAGGGGATGACTATACACTTTTTGGCATTTAGCTTGAGGCCATGGCTCTGGCACCAGTTGTCTGTTTCTATGAGGCCCTTTTGGAGGATGGTTGTGTCGGCTGGAGACTCTATTATGGCACCCAGTTTGCAGTCATCTGCGACCTTGGTCAGCCACAGTCCTTCCATGTTGGCCTGTACCTCCGAGAAATATATACCAAACAAGAGAGGTCCCAAGACTGAGCCTTGTGGGATGCCACCTGTAACTGGTTTGGAGTCTGACATGGCTCCAGCTATTCTAACCATGTGGATTCTGTCCTTGAGCCAGTTTGCAACCCATCTAGTGACATAGGGGTTTATATTTAAGCTGGCGAGCTTATCTATAATGCCCGAGTGGGGTATTGTATCGAAGGCTTTTGTGAGGTCCAGGTAGGCTGTGTGGACCACCTTCCCCTTGTCAATGGCCTTGGTGACTGTTTCAAAGAAATCGACCAGGTTTAAGAGGCAGGATCTGCCCTTAACAAAGCCAAAATGGGTAGGATCCAGTGTCTGTAGGTCCCCAATATCTTTATTTATAAGGTCCATGATGATCCTTTCCATAGCTTTGCAGAACAAGCTAGTGAGACTTATGGGGCGATAGTTTCCAGGATCCGTTGAGACACCACCTTTGTGGAGAGGGACCACTGTTGCTGTACGCCACTCTTTGGGTACATATCCTGTAGTAAGGCTGAGATTGAACAGTAGTTTTAGGTTTGGGTTTAGCTCTTCTTGGAGTTCATGTAGGATGCAGCCCGGGACACCGTCTGGTCCCATTGATGCTGTGTTTCTTGCTTTGGAGAGGGCAGCTCTTACCTGAGCATCTGAGATGTCAGGGGGGCAGCACTCTGCTGGGATAGATATTAGCCCTTTTGGTGGGGAGGGGGGGAGAAGTTTGCGCTGAAACTGTCAGCTAGGATGTTGGCAATGTCTGTGGGTTTGGTGTATTTTTTGTCATTTTGGACTAATACTGAACATATCTGGGAATTCTCCACCCAGGTTCCTAACATAACTAAAGAAAGCCTTGTGATTATCCTTAGTGTCCTGTGCAATTTTTCTCTCGAAGCAGGCCTTAGACGATTTTATGAGTGCCCGTAGTTTTTTGCTAATACTGATCAGAGTTGCCTTTCCTTTTTGGGATTTTGCTCTGTCATGTAGTAGCTTCCTCCTTCTATTGTATAGTTTGTTTATGGCTCGGGTCCACCAGACAGGATGTCTGCTTTTGGAGGATTGGGTCTTGGTTTTATTTGGGATTGCATGATCCATGCATTCCTGAAGGTGTTCATAGAATGCGTTTATAAAGGATTTTGTGGTCTGGGCCGTATTATCCACAGGCCCGGTGGCTTTGAAGGATTCCACTTCGGTTTTGAGGAGTGTGAAATTTGCTTTAGAGAAGTTTTTCACTGTGGTTTTCTGGGCATGGGGTGGGGTCAGGATGTGAATATCCAGTGAGATTAGTTTATGGTCTGATCTTACCAGTGAGGGATACACTTCTGGTCTGGAGCATAGAGTCCCCATGTTGGTGATGATCAGGTCCAGTATGTTTTCCCCTCTTGTGGGAGTGGTAACAAGTTGTTCCATAGCATTTGAGTTTATAAATTCTAGGAACCTTTGGGCTATGGTGTTGGAGCTAGAGTAATGCTCCCAGTCTATGGTTGGGTAGTTAAAGTCACCCAATATAATGGTGTTTGGAGAGACCTTCATATTTTCAAGTGTTCTCAGGAAGGCCGAGCGGGGTTCCTGGGTTTGGGAGGGTGGTCTGTAGCAGTCTATAAACTGGAAGGCAGTTTTATCCACTTTTAGTTGTACATGGATAGTCTCTGATGCTTCGTGCTGTGCCACCAACCTGGAGGTGTGGGTATCTTTGACGAATATTGATACTCCCCCTCCTTTTGTGGTTCGGTCCAAGTTTTGGGGCCGAAAAGCATTGTATGAGGTATAACCTGGTAGTGCTGGGGTGCTATCGAGAGCCTTGAACCAGGTTTCTGTTACTGCACAGATATCGATGTTCTCCATGCTAAGGAGAGTTTTGAGTGCATGCATCTTGAGGTTTAGACTTCTGGCATTGAGTAGCATTATTCTTAGTTTCTTATCCTTTGTGATACCAATGGAGGTGGGTTTGTCTTTTGAGCCTTGCCTAAAAAAGGCACTATGGGGGTAGCAAGAGCCTTTGCCAATATTCGAAAGCCCAGGGGTGACAGGTGCAAGCCGTCCCTAGCAAAGCATCATGGCTTGTCGAGCATGTCATCCCAGGCTGACAGGCATTGGATCCCCTTTGAATGACACCAATACTTAAGCCAATTGTTGAAATTGATAATCTTGTCTTCAAACTGTGGCATCATTCTTGGTAAGGGTAAGATGCTACTCAAGGTCAGGGTCATACCAGCCTTGTCTACATGCTCAGAGAGCTCCTCTATGTCTCTGTCTCTAACAATGCTTAACTTAAAACATCACTATCACGCTGACTAACAGAACAGTCTGTATGACAGTAAGCACTAACCCACCAATGTTCCCAAGGTGAAATGTACGAGAATGTACAGCCATATACCTTAAAGGGGCATATATCAGTGTTACATACACTGACCTCTGGATTGCAGAAGGGCACCCGTGTTTCATCCAGCTATAGCTTACATAAATATGGACCCCTACCCCACAATATGTGTGGGGACAACAGCATCACTGGAATGATGGCAGGAATAGCAGCACGACATAATCACAGGCCACTACATAACAACGTCTTATTGCATGTCATATGGACAAAGCCTGGTATATTGGTGGGGGACAGAGGCCGGAACACAGGGTCATATTTGCAATAGTGTTGTTCTACACTGAGAAAGTTGCTGGTGTTACAGGATAGTTTGCAGCATACTTTTAGTCAGGAATATGAAGTCAGAAACACAAATGGATGTAGCCATGTACTGATAGCACTCAACAGACAGAATGCCAGTGATATATCTGACACAAGACCTGTGTGGTGGACAGACAAAACATAACAGACAATCCTCTGGCCATCATGTGGATAGGCCCACAGTTGAGAACTATGCAGACAGACTGCATTCCATGCTAAACTAGTATGTACACACAAACCCTGTAACACTGATGGTATACAATGCATATAACAACCCTACTCACACTGTCTGTAGGTCTGGAAACTTATACAAATATGTAGCTGGCCTGGGTCTGCAAGTCCTCTTGTAAGAGGTATTGCTACCTGCTGTCTGTAACACTGTTGCCCAAACACAGAAAGGATGTCCTCCATACAGGAAAGGTAAAGGGACCATGCCCACATAATGTAGGAATTGATAGTAGTGGGTTGCCATGACAGTGGTAATTTGAAGTACTACACAGCAAGCTGCATGCAGGTAGCAAGTGGTGGACACTGACTGGGGCAGAGGCCGTTGCCTGATCATGTGCATCACCTACAAAATCCCTGCAGCAAGCTATTCAAAGCAGCTCAATCCATTTAGTGGAGAGAGACTGAGATAGAGCGAGAGAGTGTGAGAGAGAGAGAAAGAAAAAAAAATGCAACAAACACACATCCATCCATCCATCCATCCACACAGCAAACTGTATCCAGAAGAGCCAACATACCCAGAACAGGTATGTGAAGCATATATGCAAGTAATTGAATGTAGTACTTGGTAAATAATAATGGGATAGATGATGTGGAATGATTTATGTGTGCCATCAGGTGTTGTTGTAATGATGTCCAGTTGAACAACTGCTATGGACAATAATGTCTATCCCTGTGAGTAGTGGGCCATACCTGTCAACTGTGCAGATCAGCACTGACTGATAAGATGTAAGCCATCATAGTGTGTGTTGTGTACTGCAAGACATGTATATTAGTGTGGCCAATAGCTGGTGGGGGAAGTAATGCCGTTATGATGGACATGTGGGTTCCAGAGATGACCACTAGCAGGACAGTCGTGTTAACTTGCAATGTAGCATGCATAAATGCTATAGGTGTGTAATAGGCTTACCTGCAATCTGTCCCTATATATGCCCATCTAATGTTAGGCTGTGTCCACATGTGGCACCTGTCTGTGTTGTAGCAAGGCAGAACAGTGCATCTGTGCAGGAAGGAGAGTTAGAGAGTGTGGACCTGATGTCTGAATGCACCTTATATATATATATATATATATATATATATATATATATATATATATATATATATATATATATATGTGTGTGTGTGTGTGTGTGTGTGTGTGTGTGTGTGTGTGTGTGTGTGTATATATATATATATATATATATATATATATATATACACACACAACATATACATGTATATATATATATATATATATATATATATATATACATATACATATATATACATATATATATATATACATATATATATGGGTCTACTTTAGAACACCGACACGCCAGTTTGCCGACACACAAACCACCGACACCAAATAACCGACAACACACAATACCGACAACACAAAACACCGAACACCATTACACCGACACACTAAACGTAAACAACACATTACACTACATTACATATCCACTAGCCCTAACCCAAACCCTAATCTTAAGGTCCAACACTACCGCACACTTACCCTACCTGCACCCTAACCCTAACTCACTTAAGCCACCCCTAACCCTAAGGTCCGACACTACCGCACACTTACTCTACCTGCACCCTAACCCTAACTCACTTAAGCCACCCCTAACCCTAAGGTCCGACACTACCGCACACTTACCCTACCTGCACCCTAACCCTAACTCACTTAACCCACCCCTAACCCTAAGGTCCGACAGTACCAGACACTTACCCTTCCTGCACCCTATTCCTAACTTACTTAACCCACCCTAAAACATAAACCCGTCACTAACACACACTTACATTACCCAAACCCTAACTCCGACACTACCGCACACTCACCTTTCACACACCCTAGCCCTACATCCCTCACTATTGCACACTTACCTGTCCGCTCCCTAATCCAAAATCCCTCACTATCGCATACTTACGAAGTCGCGCTTACACGTTCCCCTTCTCGGTCTTTCAGCTGTCGGGATTTCAGCATGTCGGTCAACTGCGTTGTCGGTCCTTTCGCGTTCCTCTTCTGCGTGTCGGCTAACTGACGTTTCGGTAATTTGAAGTAGACCCGTATATATATATATATATATATATATATATATTTATACACCTCATAATATATCTCTACATTTTATATATATATATATATATATATATATATATATATATATATATATATATATATATATATGTATATATATATATATATATATATATATATATATATATATATATGTATATATATATATATATCTGAGTGTGTATTTATACATATATACAAACACACACACATATTTATACAAATACATGTCCCCTACTGTTGAATGACAGTGCTGCATGATATGTGTGAGTGAACATCATACATATCAATGCAGACACATATATAAACAGCAGTAAGTGTGTGAAAAATGGACAGTTATGTCAGGTGTGAACCCCATGTTGGGAACACATTGCCCTTGTTTATGAAGGTGGGATTGGTAATCTGGGGAAGGATAGCAGGTATATTTGCGGAGGTAGGTTGGGTTGGAAGCTAGAGAAGACAGCATACAGGGGTGGTATATGACACTTGTGGTGGGTAAACACCCTAGATGGTGAGTGTTGTCTGCGATGTGGAAGCCCATGAGCCCCCATATGGAAGCAATGGGACCAAAGTCCCAACCCATGGGCAGTCACAACATGAGCTTCATTGCCCTGAAGGTGCCTGGGCTGGAGGCTGAGCAGGAGGAGCATGCAGATCCTGTGAGTGTGTACTGAAGGCCTCAAGGTGCTGTAGTACATTCCCCAATTCTCTCTGGAGCTCCCTATGCACCAGACCCTGGACCTGACTTCGGGTGACAGGATCCTGTCTGTGTGCGCTCCCGGGGGGAGGGGGTGAACACCATCCCCTGAGGTGGTTTCTCCTGAAGGTAGTGCAGGACCAGTAGAAGAGGAGGTCCCAGGTTGGGTTCCACATGTGATGTGGCCTGGTAACATAGCCAGATGAAGTGGGAGAGGTGGTTCTGCTGGCAACTGCTCCCCAAACATGCTATTGTGTCACTGTTATAGAACATATGTGGGTAGTAATAGTCAACACATTCCTGGATTATGTCTAACAGCATGCATAGATATCCCCATTAACACAAAACAACAGATATGCAGCAGTCACATAGCAAAAAGAACACAAGCATATATGGAACCATAGTGACCCTTACAATGGCATGCAGGTGACATTGTCTGTAACAGGCCATCAATGACAGTGGCCCAACATGGAACATGACTATAAACACATAGCACAAAGTGTTGCACAATACAATATATGTCCCAACGGTAGGTATTCTGTAGCCATATCTATTGAGTTGTGTGATCAGATTATTGTTGCAGATATGGTGGGGGGTGGGGACAGAGATGTGTATTAACAACTATGATAACCTTGCAGTATGAGGTCCTCAGACCTGTTTCCATCTTAATGTCTTCAGGCATTATGTCGAGGGAATGCTTGCCAGTTTATACAGCAAAGGAGAATGATGTCATCATCTCACACCTGGTGGATCACTACCATATGTTGTTTGGCCGAACAGCCCATGATCTGCAGGACCGGACTACCCTGTGGAATGATCTTGCCCACAGGGTAAACAATGTCTGCCTGCATAACTTCAGTTATGAGCAGGTCCAACATTGATGCACCGATCTATTTCGCTATGCCCGTTGGTGTGCTGCTGCAGTTAGGTGGTGCAAGCTTGAAATGGGGGGTTCATGCCATCCAGCCCCCCTGACACATGTTGAGGAGAGTCCTTCAATATAACTAACATTCTGTCATTGCAAAATGTGTGCACAGAGATGAACATAATGGTGGGACAAATGGCATACAGTAGGGACATGTCTAAAACATCACCCTTATACATTGCTACAATAGTTTATATACCAGTATTACAATGGCAACTGTTACAAATCTACACTACAGCATATCACAATACTGCAGTCCACAACCCTTACAACCTGCAATGTGGTCCTAACATGAGCAATGACTGTGTAATATGGAATCCTATGTTAGGGCAGCAAATATCGGGAATACATACCTTCACAAACACTGAAGCATATGTGTGCATACACTGCAGATAAAATATAGTGGAAGCAACTGTTAAGGTTCTGACAGCATGCATTCTTCATGAGTATGGACCTTCCAGCAAGTACAGGTCCCCAATGTCACACTAAGAAATGGCATGCTGTCCAAGATGTTTGGCCATCAAATGTGCCCACTTACCTGCAACAGAGGCAGCTGTGGCTTGCACACATCTTACATGTCATGGCATGGACCCCATACCCAACAGGTAGCGCACAGGAGTTGGACATGTAGCCATACCTCACCACTGCATACACCATGGCAAACAGTGCAGACAGTCATGTATGTGGCAAGGATGTATGGGACAGGCTTAGTGTAGAAAAAAAAACAGATGGCCATCCAAGACAGGTGATGTCACATGTAGCAAACTGGTCATGCAGGCTGCCTAGTAATATGCCACAACACTGAGGTAGTTGCAGGAATGTCTAGCAAGTACTAGCTGTGCAGTACAAATGTCAGCAATTGCCTGGACTCTGCATACGTGTGGCCCATAGGTTAGGGCAATCAGATGGGACAGCTGTACCACAGGAAACATCAGCCAGGCCTCTCTACAGGTAGTGTATGCATAACAGAAAAGGTCCCCAAAAGGCATGTGTTGCAATGTGTACTGATGTACCAAGACCACGTTGGAAACATGCAGACAGTATCAAGTAAGTTACATGTGCTGCACAACCAACACTTCACCCCAACCCAGGCCCAAATCCCCATCTTTACCTTGCCAGTGCAATTGTACACCTGTATTTTTGCCATTCATTCAGCTGGAACTAGGCTGGTGCACATGATGTTCAGCGTTTGGGACACTGCAAAATGACACACATGTATAGGCCATAGTTGTCAAGCATCTGCAAAAAGGCTGATGGTGGGGAGGGGGCGTCATCATGACACAACAGTGCACTGAAGCAAAGATCCAAAGGATGCTACAAATGGCTGTATCTGCACACAGTCAGAGTTAGGAACTGTGGCAGACATAACCCTGACTCCACAGCAAAAGTGACGGCAATGTGTGACTTCTAAGGTATGTGCATATGAGTTGACTTTGCAATCATGCAGAGTTGGGGGACATTTGTAGGCCAGACTGACTAAATACTGGCAAATGCAGATGGGCCCATGCTAGTATACCTATACCAGGAATAGAGATTGCTGTAGTACACATAACAGTAGGTGCAACAAACCATCATGATAAGAGCATGCACACATATGCACCCACAAAGTGTATGCATCTCAATCAGCATCTGTACAACTAACAGATTTGTTTGCCACTGCAGTTGATTGTACAGGTCATATGTCACATATCAGGTTCATGTAATGTTAACATATGTAGTAATGTGGTCCCAAGGCATATCAAGGAAGAGGGAGTCATATCAATAAAAGGTGTGTACACTCCCCATAGCCATGGTAAGGTTTGAAGGTTGTCGGTGTAATTGTATTGTATTGGCCATATATGCATCACTGATGATGAGATCTGTAAATCAGACATTAGGCATTCACAAATTATATATGTCCACATATCACCCCAGATATGTGTCAGACAAACACATAGGGGCTGTGAGCAGCAGAGCAGACGTAACTGACAAGGCAATACACATTCATCAATTGTGTGTATACCTGTGAGGTATGGTGCACAGTACATTCCAGGGTGCCGAACAGGTGCACAGCAATACTGTGTACATGGGTGCAGTGTGTTCCAGGGGAAGGGGCATTACCTACTAACACAACCCATGTATCACAGTGATATATAATGGTGCTGTCAGGGATTGACTATAGCTGCACTGCATGTTGTTGAGTGCTATATGTCATGCATATTGACAGATGGATAATGGGAGGTCTGTGTGTTATTTCTTCGTGCAACCACACCTGTAAGTGTGTGTGTGTCTGTGTGTGTGTGTGGGGGGGTAATATTGTCTGTAAGGGCAATCTGGTGGAGTGGAAGGGAGTTGATGTATATAGGATGTGTGTGTCTATGTGTGTGTGTTTGTGTGTGTGTGTCCATGTATGCACATATAATTGTGGGGTTGTTCATACCTCTCGACTTCCCTTTGAAATCGTGTAGTACATGGACATGGTCAGACACACGAGACACCAGGAATACTTGTCTGACATGTAATCTCAGGACAGCTGATAGTATAATAAGGTCTGTAGCATGGAACATGCATTGAGAGGGAAATTAGATGCCAGGGATACTGTTATAATTGCAATCAGCAGAAAGGTGAAAGAATACCCATATATGCAGCACTACAGATGCATTGGAGAATTACTAGAAACACCAGGGAGTGTTTCCAAATATTACTGCAGTGGTGGTGCTGAGGTAGCTTTGTCACCTCACAATTAGACGTTGTCCTGTTCGATTCTCAGCTAGAGCATCTTCTGTGTGGGGACGCGTGAATGGGTGTACTTTCGTTGAAGGTTGTGCGTCAGAGCTGGCAACTCGGCACGTAAAAATCTACTGCTGATCATTAGCAGACTGGAGTTCTACTGTGGTGACCCCTAACTGGGAAAAGCCAAAAGACACAACAACAACAACAACTGCAGTCCACATAAAAAGTTAATAGAGCAACAGATCTTGTATCTGCTGAACAATAGTTATGTATGGCACTCCAGTGCATGACATTATTGAGTGACTGTAGTAGCCCCTAACATATGGGGGCCATGCTCAAGATGTCTAGACAAACCCAGGGTGAACACTGGCTGACAGAAGTGAGTCTTTGGAAAAACGACTCCAGTCGACAAGTCAAAGAGGTAATGGAGTAACAGGTAATGTTTTGTGATCACTTGTCTAGGTAATTAGAAGAATGATACATTAATGATTGGTATTAATGACTGTAAGTTTCCAAGACTGATGCAGGATGGGGAACTTAAGAGAATAAACTAGGGACAGTCTGTAAATTCAGGGACAGGTAAGTATTATGGTGGAATGTCAGTGTGTGTGTGTGTGTGTGTGTGTGTGTGTGTGTGTGTGTATATGTGTACTGTTAAGCAATGACATACAGGACTTAAAGTGCTTGTCTTGTTTTCCCCTCACAGGTGGCAAGATGGGTCAGGGTCCCTCCTTCAGGCTGTCTGATGTTGGTGTTCATACAGACACTGACAATGATGATAGGTGTGTTGAGGCACAGGCGGGGATGTCAGAGGCTGGAGCTTCACCATTGTTTGACATCCCGCTGTTATCCACCCCATCCCCTCACACAATCACAGTGCCTATACATAACCCATCACCGGTGGCCATAGCAGAGGGACAGTTGGTGGTTGGTGGCAGTGAACAGGGCAGTGTGGTATCTATGGCATGTGTGTCTGGACAAAGCAGCCATAGCTGGATGTACGGCAGAGTAAAGCATAGGCAGATGTACAGGGGTGCTCATTGGAGGGCTGCTGGTCATTGTGCCCCTGGCAGAAATGACACATCTGGTACCACCAGACGCATGATTCAGGCTGTCATGGAAACACAGGCATGTATGGAATGGTACACAAGACAGGGTCTGAGGATGCAGAGGGCTACTCTTTTAGCTGTTACTGACAACATCCGTGATCTTGCAGGTGCCCTTTGTTATTATACAGAGGTCATGGATAGATGGTGGCGTGAGATGGTGGGACTCCTCCACCGTGATGGTCCATGCTCGAGCATACAGTGGGAGTGATGCGATGGCCATGTGGACTTAGGCCAGCAACACCAATAGCTGGAGGTCAACTTGGACATGCAAGGACACCAAGCCACTCTCATAGTGGCAGTACCAGCCCCAGCACTGCAGGGTTTCACTGTCCACACCACAGCACAGCAGGCCATGCCCACATGGCCCTGGCCAGTCCCAGGAAGGACCTGGTTCCAGCGGACATATGTCATCATCAGGGGAGAGTACCATATCATGGCTTGTACCTGGATATGCCCATGGAACACCTGGCAGGCACAGTTCTCATATCCTTGGTCGGATGTGGTGAATTGCAGACCCTGCCAGGTATGGTCTGCAGCTGTCCAACGAACACCTGTATAAGGCAGCCACATGACAGACCTGTGTGCATGCATACTCAAACACAATACAAACACAGCTAGGGCAATCACATACCTATAAACACCACATCACCATGGCCATATCAATAATTAAAACCCCTCACTCACGTACATGGTGTCAAACATATTGCTTAGCCTAGGACTCTGTCAAACCAACAACACACCCTGTGCATATGATGATACCTGTGCCACATCCCTGTCATCCATAACACTGATGCAGGGAAAGGCTAATATGGTTCTGATGCACACAGTGCCTGTAGTATGGTGTGCCAATGTACTGTTGTGTAAAATGTTGTCAGTAGTAAAGTTTAATGCTTACATGTCAGGTAGTATAGCTGTCCAGCCATGATGCATTATAGCTGTTAGTGTTTGAGTGATTGTGGTCTCCATAATGTTATCCATGTATGTCGTAGGTGTCCATGTGTCAGCAGGTGGATGGTCTACTGTCGTGTCTTATAGGGGGTATGGCACTGTGGTGACACCTTGGCTGTGCCATATCTTGGGCACAGGTGAACACATGTCACAAGTCTGTATAACATTTACTGCCTGTGACACATGGCTGACAGGTTTGGGGGTGGTGTATACAGGTGAGTGCATGGTGGCTGCTGTTAGCACCCCTTCTACAGTGGACAATGGTAAGTATACTGGGTGGTACACATCACATGTTTGTGTATAACACACAGAGGCTTTGGTGTTGATGCACTACACAGAGAATACTGTACACATGGATGTATGTGCCTGTGCAAGGAACCCATTGTAGCCTATGTAATTCCACCAAGCCAGAATAGGCACAACAACACATTGAGGAATAAGCAGTCCACTAGTTTAATGTCATTGACGATAGTACTGGCAGGGTATATGTCCCCTTCCCCAATGTAGTGCAATCCTCAACTCTGTAAACATATGTGTGCTAGTGTGTTTGGCACACCCCTGCCCTTTGGAGGGTGAGAGGTGCTGTAGAAGTGCCGATAATGTGATAGACAACTACCTAACCTGTTAACATGATCTGTACAGTATTATGGCCAGCTAAGTGGAGGGATACACTCAACAGTAACTGCAATGATTGTTGGCTGTGTCCACAACAGCCACACCCAGCTATATATATATATACCACCCTAGTATCGGTGCACACCTATACAGTGGGGAAGAGGTCATTTACACATCTAACACTAGTTGGGATGGAATGCATGTCCACAGAATGGTACCTGTGAAATGTTAGCATATCTCAATAAACATAAGTAGCCACCATCAGAAACGTTTTGTATGAATAAAAAGACTTGTCCTTGGAGTGATGTTCCTGTTCCTTTTTCTTTTGGTGGCTACTTATGTTTATTGAGATTTTATTTGTGAAGGTGTTTCTTCAAATGTTAGCATATGCCAGGCAGTTCTCAGACAGATAACTTCCTGGGACATGTATATTCTGCAAACTGCAGTAGATTCCTCCACATACATCCACACTCTTACTTGGCAACACTGGGACTAGACCCCTACCTAGGTATGTAGTGCTACTGATGTGTGTGGCTTTAACTGCACACACCACACAGCTTTTAGGATGAGGTGTGTTCCAGGTTACATGTTACATGAAAAACATCCCCAGGCATGTACAGTATGATAATGGTTCATTTTGTAGTTCATGTAGTACTCAGACCAGGATGTTGTCTAGTCCCATGGATGCTGTTTTCTTAGCTCTGGAAAGTGTGGTTTCTACCTGTGTGGCCATTATTACTGGAATCTGGCAATCTTTTGGTATTGAGATGGGCCTTTTAGAGGGTGGGAGGGAGGTGTAGTTGGCACTGAATCAATCTGCCAGGATATTGTCAATATTCAGTGTATTTAATGCCATCCTGTTGTAGCTCAGAGCAGATCTGAGCATTGGCATTTAGATTTCTGATATAGCTATGGCACATCTGGCAGTTGTCTTTGGAATCTTTGGATATATTATGTTCGTAGCTAGCTTTGGAGGATTTTATGAGGGATCTCAGCTTCTTACTGAGGCTGGTAAGGGAGTATTTTCTTGGGAACTTCCTCTTTTCTGCAACAGTTTCTTCCTTTGGTTTTAAAGTTTGTTTATGGCAGAGCTTCCTTTTCTTGGTGGGGAGCATCTTGGTTCTATTTGGGATGGCACGAGTCATGCACGAGTGGATGTGCTCGTACAGTGCCTTACTGTAGGATTCAGCAGATGACCTTTCAGTTCCCGTGTCATGATGTTTGTCATGTCTGACATGTGTAGCATAAAGTTGGCTTTGGAGACATGTTTTATGGAGGTTTCCTTACTGGGGTGTGGGGGAGGGATGTGGATGTTAAGGGCGATTAGTTTATGGGAAGACCTGGCAGGCCTGTCCTCTGATGGCGTGACCATAGGTGTGGATCATTGATTTTCCATGCTGATAATGACCAGGTCTAGGATATTGGAGCCCCTGGTGGGACTATGGGTTACTTAATCCAGGGCATTAGGAATTATATATTTAATATTTGTTAACCAGGAAAGTCCGACTTGGAATGAAGCCAATTTTCAGCAGAGGCCTGAGAAGAAATGCTCCAGATGCATGTCTTTGTAACATGGGAGGATACCGGAGCACCCAGAGGAAACCCACATGAATGCAGGAAGGACATGCAGACTCCACACAGAAGGCACCCCAGCCAAGAATTGAACCAGAGAACCTCTTGCTGTGAGGTGACAACACTACTGCTGCACCACTGCACCACTGAATTATGACTTCCAACAACCGTTGGGCACACGTGTTGGTACATGAGTAGTTTTCCCATTTAATGGCAGGGTAGTTGAAATCACTCAGTATTAGGGTGTTTGTTGTATCATAATATTTTCCAGTATGTTTAGAAAAGTGTAGTGGGACTCTTGGGGCATGGTGGGGGATTGGTAGCAAGCTATACAATTTGGATTGCAGTCTTACTTACTGTTAGTTGCAACAGGAGAATCACAGATGCATTGTGTTGGGCAAGTAGCCTGGTGGTGTGAATATCCTTGGTGAATATGGACACTCCTCCACCTTTAGTGTTTTGGTCCTGATTTGGTGGCCAACAGGTGTGGTAAGAGCTGTACCTGGTATTGCAGAGGTGCTCTCTGGAGCATTGGACCAGGTCTCTGTTACTGCACAGATATCGATGTTCTCCATTTTTAGGAGTGCCTAGTGACTGTGAATGGGCACAGAAGCATTGATCCTTAAACACACACACAGTTTTACAGTTGCCATGTCGGGGATTAGAACTCCTACCTAACTAGTACATCATGCTACAGCATTACACAGTTTTAGCACATGCCATGGAGCTTACTGGGCTATTTTTTCCCCAAAGGTGTATTTCAAAGTAAATGACATCAGCAGCCCTGCCTGAGTAGGGCAATGGAAATTGTAGTGACTGTGAATGGTCTCAAGTGCATTGATCCCTATACAGAGAAATAAAACACACACACAAAGTTTTATAGTCACCATGTCTGGGATTAGGACTCCTACAAACTAACACATCACACAACAGCATTATGTAGTTATAAGACGTGCCATGGAGCTTACTGGGATGCTCTTCCCCAAAGGTGTATTTCAAGGTGAATGATATCAGCAGGCTTGCCAAAGGAGGAGTGTAGTGACTGTGAATGGCCACAAAAGCATTGATCCCTACACACAACCAAACACACACACAGTTGCCACATCCGAGATTAGAACTCCTATCTGACTAGTACATTACACTACAGCATTACACAGTTATAGCATGTGCCACGGTGCTTATAAGGCTAATCATTCACCAAAGGTGTATTTCAAGGTGAATTACATTAGTAGGCTTGCCAAAGTAGGACAATGGGGAGAGCAGTGTGTGTGCATGGGTGATAAACCATTCATCTGGAAGCAGACACACAACACTCAGGCACACACAGGTTTAAATTTAGCAGGTATGTGTATACAGCTGCTAGATGAATAATGACTTGTACAGTCATGTTACATAGTTATCACAAGCACCACAAACACTATAGAACTCAGGGATACCAGAGGCAACTGTCTACAGTGATTGACATTTGCATATCATGTTGATTTAGCCAATTGGATGTGTGCTGGATGGGACAATCCTCATAATGGGAGGCTGTTTGTCACTGCCTGTCACTCTCTTCCACACATATATGTATGTGTGTTTGGCCTATTATAGTGTGTTGTCCTTGGATATATGTGTGTATTCCTATCAAATGTGTGTGCAAAGCATGACTTTTGTGCAATGTGGAGTGTGTGTGCAAATATCTGTGACTGTCAGATATGTATAGTCCACTGTTGTTGCCAGAAATAGGCTTCATTTCTGTAGGTGTGGGAGCATGCCCGGTATGACCTTTCATTAGTTTGTTGCCAGACATGGGCTTTGTTTCTCTAAGTGTGGGAGCATGCCCAGTATGACCTTCTGTACTGAATGTGTGAATCCATTCCAGGTAGGTTGTACTCCAGTGCAGGCTTTTGTGTCCTACACCTACAGCTAGCAGCCTGTTTCTGTGGGATATCTGTAGATTGGTTGACAATATGAGATCAAAATGGGCAAAGGATGGTGGATTACTGTAGGTAATTGTGTCTGTGCTGCTTCTGCTACATGGTTTTGTTGTTAGCAGAGATATCGAGACATATGTTTTTACACTGTGATGTTTTATGTCATCAACTATTGTCAGGTATACATATTTGCTTGCAGTAATTTCCTGGGAGACACAGGGTGAATGAAGCTGTGTCCAATATTGTGGTCTGCAGCCTACATATTCTTGCGCAATCATGCCGTTCAGGAAGGGAAGCTGCAGACACTTGCTGATGTGTCTGTGTAAATGGTTCAGCACCTTGGTACAGTGGTGGCTGAGGGTCTCATGCTTGTACTT
Source organism: Protopterus annectens (assembly GCF_019279795.1). NCBI lineage: Eukaryota > Metazoa > Chordata > Ceratodontiformes > Protopteridae > Protopterus > Protopterus annectens. Next base: position 1,752,836,716 of record NC_056741.1, on the reverse strand, counting down.
CCATCGATGTGACAGTATGGCAATATCCTGCTGTGGCTATACCTCACAGCTGTACAGATTCAAACAGGTTACCCAGAGGCAGGGGTCATATTTCTGGTCATTATCCCTTCACATTGTGGTTTACAAGCAGGTTTGTAGCCACCCATTCCTGTGTTTGCAACCAGGGATAGTATGTGCACACTGCTGAGTTTCAGACTTCACACACTGCATGGCATCTATGCTCCTCCCCTCCCCTCTGTTATTCTATCCTCTTCCAAACATTATGCAAACATTATCTGATAAGTTCCCTATAGTTATCACTTCATTCCAGCAGTATTTTGGGGTTGGTCCACAGTTCATGCAGTAGGACATGGTGGACATGTTACTGGGATTTGTCGACATGGTCTTGCATTTGGGTTATGAGGACTGTATTATGTTGTTATTTGGGAGACCATAACATAACATACATTGGCAGTATGGGTGAGACACAGGCCTTTGACAGAGGACTGTAGGGCATTTGGTAGTGATGCAGGCCATCTGTAGCTGGCTGTTTCATTGTGTCACTCCTACAGTTCCAGGCTGAAAGCCACTATATTCCCCTGGGGTAACAGGGTAGGTCTGCAAGGTGTTAGTGTCACTAGTTTCTGTCATTACTGATCCAGTGGTTTGGATGCTGGCAGGGTGCTGCTTACAGCTAGGGACACACCCACATGGGACCCCTCTTCAGCATGCTGCATTCTGTCGCTTTCCATATGGAGGTGGAGGTCATATTGTACTCCTTCCCAACAGCAGGGATAAGACCTGTGAGGTACCTGTGGCTGATGGTGGGGTGAGCTGGGTGCATGTTTGCTATGGAAGCTACTTGCAGCTGACTCAAAGATATACGTGGGGCATTCCAATTATGCTGGCTCATACAGGGACAACAGCAGTTTCTCAATACTTCATACCTGTGACTTTTGTGGTCTGCCAGTGTTTGGCCAGACAACATCAGTATTCCATACTACAAACCCACCTAATGTGCTGCTAACCTGTATGTACAATTCCAAAGGTGTGCCTATTTGACAGTAACATCTTATACACTGCCAGTCTAGGGTACTTCCACCTGTGTACTGTTTGTATGTCTGGGCCCACATTCATGCCATGTCCATCTTTCAGATGTTGACAGATATTACATCCAAACAATTACTATGGCGTACTGCTGGAATGTGTCTTGCTGTGATGTATTGTGTTTGGCACTGTAGTTGTGAGATCTCGGCCCTGTTATCATCAGTACTGGCCAATGGCCACCAGGACAAAACCCACCATGCCTACATGCTGACCACTCTCACACAATATACAACACACACCATCCTAATGCACATAGCCCTGCATATTGTACACGTGTTACAATCTATCCTGTTACTTTGGCCGGCTCAGGTAATTTGTGCTCCACTGTTATTATACCTACACATACATGTTACTAAATTTTACATAGGATTGTGGGGGGGCACAACTGACAACTGTACACATTTGCTAAGACTGTACTGGTATTTCTGGTACTCCATTTCATTCTGTATTCTGACCTATCATGCAGACTAGAGGCATATCAGTGTAATACAGTTCTTAGGATTTATTGACCTACATTTCAGTTTCAGATTTTTTACCATTCAGAACTAACATCCCACTGCCTGACCTGTTGCAGTCTGTCTGTACAGATCTAGAGGGTGGCTGTTCTCCATAGCCATCAATCAGAGGCTTTAGCACAGTCTTTCTTTGTGTTTGGCTATGCCTGTCCTGCTGGCTGACACTGTTGTCAGGTATGTGAGCCTCCCTGACTGGCATGTGTATGTCCTATGGACACACATTTGGCCCACCACATTTCCTGCAGTGGGTTTTGTTACCTTGTCTAGTACTGGCTACTATGGTGACACCAGTACTTGTTACAGATTTCATGCTGCCAATATAGGTGTCTACTATCTGCTGGCATCCCATTCAGCCACCCTATTCCCTTGCATGCTCACATCCATACCATAGATACAAGTAACAAAACATACTACTCCATTCAGCAATTGATAGTGAGAGTGACTTATCTTGTGGCTGTGCCAGTATTGAGGTTGGTTCCGGAGGGCTGACTATGTTGCATGCACATAGTACACTCCCTATGCATGGTTAGGCACAGGTAGTGTCATGTTTGGCATACCTTTTACTGTATGTGTGATTCAGAAAGAGGTGTCATTCCCTGGGTTCCTACCGTGTCAGTGTATGTGCTATGCATTGCTTCTTTGCCAAGGGCTGGACATACTGGGCATGCCTCCTTCTGCCTACTAGGGCAGGCTCAGGTTGTTCCTCCTCTGAGTCACTCTGTGCCTGTGCAGGCCTTGGCAATGATTGAGGGCTATGTGGCCATGCCCTGTGCTGCTCCTGCTTCAGCTATTTCTGCAGGATCATATTTTGTAGCATAGCACATACGATGAGAATTTGGGTACATGTAGCTGGTGAGTACTGCAAGGCTCCACCTGATATGTCCAGGCACCTGAACCATGACTTGATAACCCCAAACACACACTCTATTATGATTCTGGTATGTGCATATGCCTCATTATGGAGTTCTTGTTCGGGTGTGTGTGCATTTCTGATAGGTGTCATCAGCCATGACTCCAGTGTGAAACCAGCATCCCCCACTAGGTGGTCATAAGAGATGTCCCCACTGGCAAATCTCTGGTACAGCTGCATCATATGCCAGAGTGGGAGTCATGATAGCTTCCAGGGCAGCCAGCACACACATTCATTATAATGCCCTTGCATCACACACGACCTGGCAGTTGGTGGAGGAAAAGCCCTTGTGGTTGACGTAGACCCTACCCCGCTCACCATGTGGTGCATTGATGTGTATGTGCATGCAGTCTATAGCACCCACTACTTCAGGGTATTATGCTATTCATACTGCTGGTCAACACCTCATGGGTGTTGTGGAAATATATGTGCTTACAGGCATGTGCTGACATGGCATCCAGGAACTGGTGGAGTACCCTGAATTCTGATGCTTGTGAGATCCCCATGGTATCCCTAGTTGGCCTTTGGAAGGTACCTGTGGCTAGTATTCTTAGGCCTACACATAAATTGGTATCCACTGGGATGGGTTCCCCTCTGTTGGTTCTGTGTGTGAGGTGTGGCTGGCACAGCTCAACAATTTGCTGTAAGAGATCCCTGTACACCCTATAGCGCTCCACTATGTCCAGCTCATGTAGCCCCTGGTAGGTTACCCTGGGTCTGTACACTCTTCTCCTTCTCCTCACTGTGGGTTGGTCATCAGCATTCTCATCCTCACCACCCTCAGCCTCTTCCACATGTTGATTTATGATAGCTGCTGCAGCCCCTATCATTTTGTTGCTTTTGTTTGGTAAAATTTCCCCGCTTGTGTACACCGGTGGTGTAGAGGTTGTGGGAAAAAACAGAGGGAAAGGTGTTTGCATAGTTTATAAAAGTGTGCTGAGCTGTGCTGGGCTGCTGCGTGTGTAATTGGCTGATTCTGATACATTTCACCTGCCAAATATGCTAGTTTTCCTTGATTACCTTCCTACTGCTCTTTTCCCTTCCCATTGCCTTCCTGTTTAAGCCCCGAGGCACACCACGCAAACACGCTACTCAGAGCTGCTATTTCCTGGTTTACTCATTTTTTTTTGTTTAAATCACGGCGCGTGGTGTGCACACCCATTTAGGCAATGTAAAGAGTTCTGTGCAGCCTCAGTGACCACCTTGCTTAGCTCTGCTAAGCTAAGGGCAAACCCAAGCCACAGGGCTCCAGTAAGCTTACAGTATGCCTGACACACCCCTCTATGATGTCAGCTAGCTCTTAGGCTTGCACCCTGGTCATTCTGAACCGACACGATTGGGTGCAGGCTAACTATGAGGGGGATCTGGGATGCATTTCATTCCCCTCATTTGCATAGGATTGCCTGCTAATGCCTAGTTATAATTCCCACACTGAGCCTTCCCCCCTAGCAACCACCATTCACTGGCTATGTTGTCTTCTGCCTGCCCTTGAGTATAATGGCAAAATTCTGATTTTGGATAAAATGCTTGATTCAATTTTTTTTTTTTTTTTGGACCAGTCCCGTTTGTGTGCTGCTGCACTACAATTAAACAGTCAAAATCTGCTAAAAAAATTTAAGTTTTTTTTTTTTTTGCAACTGTTTTCCATGCCAATGGCCATATATTTGGCCATTGGCATGGTTTCCACTTTATATACATCCTATATTTGGAGCTGTCATGGCACCATTTTGTAGCTTGCAGAAATGTACTCGGTTACAAACTGAGTACATTTCTGCAGACTACACTAGTCCTGCACGGCCGGCTGCCAACTTCCTGGATCGCAAATTCAACTCATTTGCATGGTTTTCAACTGCAAATGGGGTAATTTGTATACAAGAGCTGTGTCCATGCAGGAATAGTGCAGGAGCACTCATGGACATCCCATGAGCTTATTACTGGATCGCACGGCAGCCATATTGCTTCCAACAGCTCTTGCACTATTCCTGCACATCATGCAGGGCTTGCTGAACCCTGGGGTTTGAGTTTTAGGGGATGGGGGGACATCAAGGTGAAGCACATACACTCTCACACAACTAAATGTATACAATACTCAAATGTTAAAAACTGTCTGTCCCTAAAGTTGGTTCCTATCAGTTCAGCAAAAAAATCAATTCATCAAACAGCATTTTCAGTGCAATTACATTGAACATGCCATTCGTCAAACTGTTCATACTGCGATTGCAGTACAGTGAGAATCAAGAAATTTGTGGTTTTCCGACTGTAGTGCCTCCCGTGAGGCATTGGCCAGCAATATGCATCTGTTCCACCAAATAGCAGAATACCCTGAGGTAGTGGGTGCCACAGACTACACACACATATGCATCAAAGCAAAACCCGATGAGTGAGGTAGGGTCTACATCAACTGCAACGGCTTCCCATCCATCAAATGTTACATAATATGCGATTCCCAGGGCATTATAATGAATGTGTGTGCTGGCTTCCCTGGAAGCTATCATGACTCCTACATCTGGCATCTGATGCAGTTGTACCAGAGATTTGCCAATGTGGACATCCCTTACAGTCACCTAGTGGAGGATGCTGGTTTTGCACTGGTGCCATGGCTGATGACACCCATCAGAAATGCACAAACACCCGAACAAGAACTCCACAATGAGGCACACGCACAGACCAGAATCATAATAGAGCATGTGTTTGGGATGCTCCAGTCATGAGTCTGGTGCCTGAACACATCTGGTGGAGCCTTGCAGTACTCGCCAGCTACATGTACCCAAATTGTCATCGTATGCACCATGCTACACAATATGACCCTGCGGAAACAGCTGCAGTAGGAATAGCACGGGGCAGGGCCACACAGCCCCCCAATATTGCCAAGGCCTGCACAGGCACAGAATGACTTGGAGGTGGCAACCTGAGCCTGCCCAGTAGGCAGAAGGAGGCATGCCCAGTATGCCCAGGTCTTGGCAAAGATGCAATGCATAGCACATACACTGACATGGTAGGAACCCAGGGAATGACACCTCTCTCTGACTCGCACATACAGTAAAAGGGATGCCAAACATGAAACTACCTGTGCTTAACTATGTATAGGGAGTGGACTATGTGCATTTGACATAGTCAGCCCTCCGGCACCACAGACAGACTACAACAGGTCAGACAGTGGGATGTTAGTTCTGAAGGGTAAGAAGTCAGACACTGAAATGTAGGTCAATCAAACCTAAGACCTGTAGTACACTGATATGCCTCTAGTCATCATGGTAGGTCAGAATACAGAATGAAATTGAGTACCTGAAATACCAGTACAGTCATAGCAAATGTGTACACGTGTCAGGTGTGCCCCCCCAATCCTATGTAGAAATTGAGTAACAGTCAGGTGTGCCCCCATCCTATGTAGAAATGTAGTAACAGTCAGGTGTGCCCTCCCAATCCTATGTAGAAATGGAGTAACAGTCAAGTGTGCCCCGCCAATCCTATGTAGAAAGGTAGCAACAGTCAGGTGTGCTCCCTCAATCCTATGTAGGAATGTAGTTGCAGTCAGGTGTGCCCCCCAATCCAATGTAGAAATGTAATAACAGTCAGGTGTGCTGCTCCCCAATCTGATGTAGAAATGTAGTACCATGTATGTTTAGGTATAATAACTGTGGAGCACGGATTACCTGAGCTGGCCAAGGTAGCAGGATAGATTGTACCATGTGCACAATATGCAGGGGAATTAGTAAGCCAATAATCTCTGTGTCGTGTCCTATAACTGTGTAATTATGTAGTGTGATGTACTAGTTAGGTAGGAGTTCTCATCCCAGACGTAGAAACTGTGTGTGTTTGTCTGTGTACAGATCAATACTTTTTTAGGCCAGCCACACTCATTACTATTTCAAATGCCCTACTTTGGCAGGGCTGCTGATGTCATCTACTTTGAAATACACCTTTGGGGAAAGAGTAGTCAAGTAATCTCTGTTGTGTATACTATAACTGCGCAATGCTCTAGTGTGATATACTAGTTAGGTAGGAGTTCTATTCCCAGACATGGCAAGTGTAAAAGTTTGTGTGTTTGTATGTGTAGGGAGCAATGCTTTTGAGGCCATTCACAGTCACTACAACTTCCATTGCCCTTCTGCTGATGCCCCTTAACAAAACTTCCGGACACCACCGCAGCAAATGCGATACTTTATAGCGAAATTTCCAAACACCACCAACCCAAATACGATACTTTTAAGCTCTTTATTTCACCAAAAAATAATAAAACAAAAGCTTCTTGTAAGCGCTTTTGGGTTAAATCAAACCCTTCATCAGACAAATAATTATCTATCATAGTACAAACATTTAAATATCAAAAATTGGCACCAAAAATCCGCCTTAAAGAAATACTGACCATTTACACATGTCAGTATTAAAAGCGCTTACCTAATCATCTCTTTCTAAGCACAATAAACACTTTTATATATATATATATATATTATATTAAAACATTATTTAATCAAGTAAATACATACTAAAAATAGAAATGAAAATAAAAAATAAAAACTGTAAATGAGACATTCATATAATAATTCATAATATAAAAAACATTAGTTATTAAATAATGCCCATTTATAGTTCATATATTTATATATTAAATCAAATCATTATACATTGTAACCTATATTAAATGCCTGTGTAAATATCAAAAATAAAATATATTGAAATAATATAGTAAATAAATTATTATTATAATAAATATATAAATATATGTGTATAAATAGAAACATATCTCTAAACATTAAAACACTTTAAAAGCATATATATAAAAAAGCAATATCATGATTTATGTTTCAATGATCTATTACTCAGAAATGGCTTTATTGTTGTCCTATCATTTAGACCTTTCCCTTTGTCTGATTGCATGCAAATGATCCATCTATTTTCTTCCTGCTCTGTAAAGTTTTTAATATTGCCTATTCTACTGTTTTTTAAAATCATTTATATGACCATAAATTTAAATTTATGATCTACCCATTATGTAAAACATGTTCAGCTAGTGCATTAGTTTCATCTTCGTGGTTTATTGCATAAATATGTTCTCTTACTCTCTCTCTCAATGTTCTATTAGTCTTACCTATGTAGAAGCAATAACATTTCTGACAACTTGCTAGACAAACTATATCTCTAGTTTTACAATCAGCATAGTGCTTAAAATAGTAAATTCTCTTTGTGTCTGTGTGTATAAACTTATCAGTTGCCATCATATATGAGTACTGATTACATCCTCGACATGGAAATGTTCCCTGTCTATTGGAGGAAACTTTAGTTTTATAGTTATTCTTATTATCATAGCATAATAACTTTTTAAGAGATTTATTATTACGATAGCTATAACTGGGTCTCAACCCCACTATGTCTCTTATATCATCATTAGCTGTCAATATACCCAATTCCTGTCTATAATTTCCTTTATATCTTTATTATTATTGGAAAAGGGAATGTTCAATCTCACCTTAGTTGATAATTGACTATTATTCTTCTTTCCATTAATTTGTATATCTATATTCTTCTTATAATATGGGCCCCCTTTCCCATTTCTATCTATAACCTGAGGGTCTAGGAGAACATCAGCTTCTTTAAGAGAATAGCCTCTCTCCAAAAATTAATTCTTTAATTTTACCATAGTTTGAACACATTTATTATCATCACTTGTTAAGTGTAATATTCTGCTTCCTTGATTTATTATAATGTTCTAAATTGCATGCCCTGGATGCATGCTGGTACGATGAAGTAAACTATTCTTCCTACAGTTCTTCCTATATAATGATGTAGTAAACCTTCCATCTTCTCTAATAATAAGAACATCTAAACATTCAATTTCTGACTTTGGCCATTTACCTTAAAAATCCAAAAAAATTTGTTGTATGTTTAATATAATCTATAAATTTCTCTAGGTCAGTGTCATTTCCTTTCCAGAGAAGAAACACATCATCAACAAATCTTTTATAGTATATAATGTTGTTAATATATTCAGATTCAAGAACATGAGTTGCCCTACTTTGGCAAGCCTGCTGATGTCATTCACTTTGAAATACACCTTTGGGGAAGAAGCAGTTCAGTAATCTCTGTGGTGCATCCTTTAACTGTGTAATGCTGTAGTGTGATATTCTATCTAGGTAGGAGTTCTATTCCCAGACATAGCAAGTGTAAAGGTTTGTGTGTAGGGTGCAATGCTTTTGAGGCCATTCACAGTCACTTCAGCCTCCATTGCCCTACTTTGGCAAGTCTACTGATGTCATTCACATTGAAATACACCTTTGGGGAAGAAGTAGCCCAGTAATTGATGTGCTGCATCCTATAACTGCATAATGCTGTAGTGTGATATACCAGTTAGGTAGGAGTTCTATTCCCAGAGATGGCAAGTGTAAAAGGTTTGGTGTGTGTTTGCCTGTGTAGGGGTGCAATGCTTTTGAGGCCCTTCACAATCACTAGAACCTCCATTTCCCTACTTAGGCAAGCCTGCTGATGTCATTCACTTTGAAATACACTTTTGGGGAAAGAGAAACTCAATAATCTCCACGGTGCATCATATAACTGCATAATGCAGTGGTGTGATATACTAGGTAGGTAGGAGTTCTATTCCCAGACATGATAAGTGTAAAAGTTTGTGTGTTTGTTTGTCTGTGTAGGGAGCAATGCATTTGAGTCCCTTCACAGTCACTGCAACCTACACTGGCAAGCCTGCTGATGTCATTCACTTTAAAATACACCATTGGCAAAGGATTAGCTCAGTAATCTCCATGGTGCATCTTATAACTGGGTAATGCTGTAGTGTGATCTACTAGTCAGGTAGGAGTTCTATTCCCGAAGATGGCAAGTGTAAAAGTTTGTGTGTTTGCTTGTGTAGGGAGCAATGCTTTTGAGGCCATTCACAGCCACTACAACCTCAAATGCCCTACTTTGGCAAGCCTGCTGATATCATTCAGTTTGAAATACACCTTTGGGGAAGGAATAGCTCACTAATCTCTGTGACGTGTGCTGTAACTGCAGAATGCTGTAGTGTGATGTACTAGTTAGGTAAGAGTTCTAATCACAGGTATGGCAAATGTGAGACTTGCTGTGTGTATGTTTGTCATTTGTATCCTGTGTGGAAGTAGCTGTGAGTGTGTAACAACTGGACTCATTGTGAAGTGGGTTTTGCAAATTTCTTATATGGTGGGCCTATTACATGTCACCATGTCCACCTTACAAGGTTAACAGATGTCAAACAGTAGAGAGGCTGAGGTAGACAATCCATGCCCCTACATGTGACATCAAGGCCTGGTGAACAATATAGGCAACCATTGTATTACCCAGAGAACATTCTCAACCCATATCTCATACACAAACACACTTGGCTAGGCAACAACCACTATGTTGGTAGTTCCCTGCATACTGCCCACAGATAGTAACCATGGTGTGATTGCAGTGGACTACAGAGTTCATGGCACCCTGTCCTATCCCTACAAAAGGCACATACTTGCATACAGTGCTTCTTCACTATGTTCCTCACTGGACACCTGCAACAACTGAAGAGCCAGCAAATGTAACCCAGAAAGCACATACCATGCCTTACACACATGCCCTGTATGGACATATGCCACTGACACCAGGGAATGCCTGTATCATGCTATCAATGCAGGTGCAGAGTCAATCTGGTGTCCTTTGCCAGGAATGGCACATCTCATGATAACAATCTGTGTACACAACATGCCCCAGACACCCCAGGTACACTTCCACGTCACAGGACATGCATGTGGGAGGTGTGCACATCCCAGACACTGTCCATGCCATGGACTATAGAACACATACATGGTAAGCATTGCACAGCACTGGCCATCCACAATAGTAACCCAGATGACTGGATGATGAATACAATACCCACCTGTGTGGGCCAATCCAAACACTACACCCCTGACCCACACATCAGACCATTTCCATGTGGCCTGATGCCAAGATATACCCTTTACCTAGCCTTGTACAGCCCTCTGGGCCAGTCAACCACTACATACCTGTGAAGAAATGCACCCATGCATGTCAGTACTGGCAACCTGTGTGTGTGTGTGTGTGTGTGTGTGTGTGTGTGTGTGTGTGTGTGTGTGTGTGTGTGTGTGTGTGTGTGTGTGTGTGTGTGTGTGTGGAGTATAATGATTTGGACACCATTCACACTCACTATACCTCCCATTGGCTTCTAATGTCAGACACCCTTGCATGCCCTTTTCCCATATAGCATCCTGATAACCCCTGTGGTGCACATGTGATACCTGCATTTTACTGTATTGGGGCAAACTAGCTAGTTAGGATGTCTTATCCTGACCCTGCCAACTGTGATAATGTGTGTGAGTCTGCAAAAGAATTTGGCTGTGTCGACCTTGACAATGGTTCATGTGGACAGGCACATGTATGAGACCAGCCTTATCCCTTTTTTATTACTGTTGCAGATGTCACTCACCATCGAATATACCTTTAGACAGCTCCCTAACACATTAGCTCTGTGGCATATGCAATAACTGCATAGGCATGTGATAGCAATACATAGTCAGGCAGGGGTTTTAAACCCCATACTAGCAAGTATGTGGCCCTAACGTGCTTAGGTTTTACTCTCCCACCCCCTCCCTGCCATACTTTGTCTCTGTCTGTCTCTTACACTCCCTCTCTGGTGGATGTAGAGAAGTACACCTGCTTTGCTTAGACAGCAGCTTCTGTTTTGTAGGGGATGCTCATGAGCAGCTGATGGCCTCTGCATGAATTGCAGTCCCCTACTAGCTGATTGCATGTGGGACGGCTGTGATAACAGTCCCATAGCCAATTGCATGGAACACACTCCTATAAGTAGCAACATCATGTGGGTGTTAGCCGTTTTCATTCACTGTGAGCAGAACTTCATGTCGGTGTTTGGCAAACAGCATCACAGATGGTAGTGGGATATACCTCTAACAACATACACTGTGGAGACAGGCCAACAAACAGGAAGGAGATGTTCCAGACATGACTACAGAATGTAAGTGTTGCTCTTCTGCATTTGGAGTAATGTTGGTTTAACAGGGTTGTGTGGATATGGCCGGTCTGCATGATTTAATACCTGTCATGACAGTGTTATGTGTTTGAGGAAACACCCACCTGTAGGGTTATCTGCAGACTGGCCAGTGTTTGGAGTCTTATGTGTCTTGTGTTACTCACAGTTCCCCTATCTTAGAATTACAAAAGCATAGTCTGAGGATTACAGTCAGTACATGGTGACAGCCATGAGCGTTACAGACGTCATATCCCTCATAGGGCATATGTCATAACAAGCCCTGTTACAACAGTAAATTTATGAGAGTATCACAGCAACATGCCAATATTGGCCCAGTGTTTGTGGCTTCAGCCACACATCTCTCAACCTTTGCACATATGTCATGCAGTAAGAGGTGCATATGTTCTGTATACCATTATGTATTGACATCATACCTGATAACAAGCCAGTCAGATATCAGACTGCTAGACATGTTATGTATTGTAGGGGTTATTTCTGAGGACATAACCTGGGCATTCTGTAGTTGTGTGTACAGTAGTGGGGTCTGTGTACTTATGGTGATTGTCAACAGTATGAGTATTGCAAATACGTACCTTGGCCTGTGTATAGACTGTGGTAGATGTCATTTTTCTTGGTCCTGTTGTATCTGATGTTACATGCTGCTCTAGCGTATGGTACCCTATCAGCTCACATGTTTGTAGGGCCAAACACACACATGTCCCATACCACAGACAGGCATTGAACCACACTGTGTCATGACCCAGTATATGTAGGGTTAGTGTGTGAGTGGCACATATGAGGATGGTGTTGATCAGACAGTCCATATAGTGTAATATTAATCTTGAGTACCATATGTGGCTGTGTTCACATTGGTTTTGGGTATGCACTTTCACACAGGTGTCTGTTACTCTGTGCTGTGTCATGCCTGTAGAGTCTGCTATATTTCATTTCAGTTTTCAATAATCTCAGTTTGCGATGTTCTGGTCTCAATGTTTTAAGGTGCGATAATGTGGTAATTCGACGGTTTCAAGTGGCACCTATGCACATACAGGGTTATCTATAAATGGCCATATATATATATGACGCACTGTACAGATGTGTGTAAATACATATAAATGAATATATATGTGTATGTACATGTAGACATATATCTACATATGTATCTTTATATATCCATATCCTTGTCATGTGTAAACATTACTGTTGTGTATATCTTCCCAGATGTATCACACTGTATATATCTGTTATTTGTATATTTAGATATAACAACATATGTGATTCAACAGTAATATCACTAGCAAGTACTATACAATTGTAGAAGGCACAGAAATTGTTCAATACTATTCAATATGTCTACTGACAGATATATTAAATAAACAACAATTGTCTTCACAGCTGTCATGGTGTAGTACTTCACTATTGTGACTCTAGTGTACAGGGTGCTGAGTTCAAGATCTGCAAGGGGTGTTTAGTTTGTTGCTGGGCAGAACAAGGGCCACTGGATACAAAGTAGTTATGGTAGTTTTGAACAGCTTTAAGCTAGAAGCTAAGCGGTGCTAAGGTACGGTTAAATGTACAGGCGCTTTCACTGTGTAGGCTTCATTTACCAGTGCACAAATGTGCTTTGCTGTTACATTGCAGCAATGTGGGCACCTGCTCAGCATGGCTCAGCCCTGGTAACCAGGGCTCACATTCCAGTCTGATAACATAGCAGGGTAATGACATCTGTAATATGTATATGTAATGCCATGTACATAACATACGTCTATGTGGTGTCATTACAGTAGCAAGGGGTGTGAGTCTCCTGTTTGGGACACTTGAGTATATATGACCTGTACAAGACTCTTATCCATGTGTTTGTGTTATATACAAGGGTGGTATCCCAGGTTATGTGCAGTCACACTGGCATGTAGTGTATCATGATGTTACTACTGTTGACAGTGCTTTCCCAAGCAAGAGTAGATTGCTAATTGTAGTACTGGCAACAAACACCCCTGCATGCATATGAGTCCTCACTGTCATGTCCCTGGTGTGTGAGCTGTGTCATATTATATATTTCCTACTGGATAATGATCTGACATATGGAATTAACTGTAGACTACAGTCTGCATAGCACACGTCAGTGAGGGCTGCCGTCATGTAGTAATGGCATAGCTATCAGTGTCAGACATCTATCTGTCAAAACATTCATCCTACTGCATAGCTAGTTGGTGAGCTGATGTCAGTCAGCGCCTATACAGATGTCAGGTATCCAGCTTGAATATGTACAGGCAACCTATGCTTCACTGACACTGACATGTCTGCCCAGCTGTGTTATAACTGGCACAGATAAGACACAACACCCTGTATGCACCACATGCCAAGGATACCTCCAGTACACTACCAGTCAATAGAACATGTTTGGGTATAGGTCTCCAGGGCAGACACTAACCATGTTATGTAATACATGTTGCATACATGTCAACTGGAGCACCTCACCAGCCATTTTCAGGAGGCACACAGAGGATTGGCTGATGCATGCCATTCTCACCCCGAGGGATACCACAGTGATGTCTGTAGATATATTGCCTGCTGGCACATAGCAGGTAACATGATATCACTGTACACACATCCCCTACACTTCCCATGTCTCCATGGACAATAGCCAGGTACACACCTATGAATACCTGCACTAATGCACCCTAGTACTGACATATGTGTATGTCTGCATTACTGAGGATATCAGTGTCTGTGTGTTAGTACACCTGTAGTTGGGAATACGCTGAGGCCCTTCACACCCACTGCAAAACCTATTGCCATAGTTAGAGGTGGCTGCTGCTGTACCAGACGTTACATGTACCTTGTTACACTCCTTTCCTTAAGGGCTATCCAGGCCTTGCAGTACCAGCACAACACTGTTGTACAAATGGGTTGATAGGCATGGGACATTCACTGAGTTCTGGGAAGTGTGCGTATATGTGCATGTGTGTATATGTGTAGGGTACAGCATTCTGAGCCCACATACTCCTATTACAATATGCATTGCCACACAGTATTAGGGATAGTGATGTTGCTGCCCATAGCAGAGGTATGACAATGCATCACCCTACTATGACTGTAGCATGTTCATTAGATGCATATCCCAGTAGTAGCACTGTTGGGATGGACAAGGGGTTGTATTGCAGTCCTGGTCAATGTGTGATGGTGGGTATGTCAGAGTGTCATCATGGGTTCCAATGCATACAATATCCACAGTGGGCTGTGGGTGCTGGGCATACTGTCATTACACCTTGGTACCCCCGGTACATGTTCTGTGTACAACTGTATGGTGACCACTGCCACCATCAACCATACAGGTAACTGATAACACTATCCAGCCAAGTTATGCATGTGCTGTGTGCAGTCTACCTGTAACACATTGGACACACTGACAAGTTAGTTAGCACTGATAGGCCCAGGTCTCTCGGATGTGTGTCTGATTGTTATGTGTTTGTTAATGTTTATGTGATGGTATGTTACACTATATATTGTCCACATACAATTACATCCCCCATTACTATACTGTACATGCCTGGGGATGTTCTGCATGTAACATGTAACTGGAACACACCTTATCCTAAACGCTGTGTGGTCTGTGCAATTAAAGCCACACACATTAGTAGCACTACATATATAGTCCCAGTGTTGCCAAGTAAGAATGTGTGTGTATGTGGAGGGATCTACTTCAGGTCGCTGAATATGCATGTCCAGGGGTTCATCTGTCCATGTGGCATAGGCAGTAACTGTTGTACAGACCTGTGACATGTGTTCAACTTTACCCAGGATATAGCACAGCCATGGTGTCACCACAGTGCCATACCCCTTGTAAGATATGACTGCAGACCATCCTCCTGCTGACACATGGACACCTTCAACACAAATGGATAACATGAGGGAGGCCACAATCACTCTGTGTTAATGATAGCTATAATGCATAATGGCTGGACAGCTACATTTCCTGACATGTAAGCATTAAACCTTACTGCTGACAACATGTTACACAGCAGTACATTGGCACACTATAGTACAGTCACCGTGTGCATCAGAACCATATTAGCCTTTACCTGCATTGATATTATGGATGATAGGGATGTTGCACAGGTATCATCATATGCACAGGGTGTATTGTTGGTTTGCCAAAGACATAGGGTGGGGCCATACATTTGACACCATGTGTGTGAGTGATGGGTGTAGGTTACTGAATATGGCCATGGTGATGTGGTGTGTGTAGGTATGGGGTTGCTCTAGGTGTGTTTGCATTGTGTGTGGGTATGCATGTACACAGTTCTGCCATGTGGCTGCCTTATACAGGTGTTTCTTGGACAGCTGCAGACCATACCTGGCAGGGAGTGCAGTTCACTGCCTCCGGCCAAGGACACAAGAACTGTGCCGGACCAGGGGTTCCATGGGCATGTCCAGGTACAAGCCTCGAAATACTACTCTCTCCCAATGATGACATATATCCGCTGGAACCAGGTCCCTCCTGGGACTGGCCAGGGCCATATGCATGTGGCCTGCTGTGGTGTCATGAAGACAGTGCCTGTCCTGTAGTGCTGGAGCTGGTACTGCCTTTATGGGAGTGGGTTGGTGTCCTTGCACATCCACGTGGACCGCCAGAAGTTTGTGTTGCTGGCCTACGTCCACGTGGCTGTCAAACCACTCCCACCACATGCTCTAGCATGGACAATCTGTGGTCAATGAGGCCCACCATCTCACCCAATCATCTATCCATGACCTCTATATAATCACAGAGGGCACCTGCAAGATCACAGATGCTGTCACTTACAGATGAAAAAGCAGCCCTCTGCAGCCTCAGACCCTGTCTGGTGTACCATCCCATGCATGCCTGCACCTCCATGACAGCCTGAAACATGCACCTGGTGGTACCAGATGTGGCACTTCTGCCACGGGCATGATGACCAGTGGCCCTCCCACGAGCATCCCAGTACATCTGCCTATGTAGTACCCTACAGGACATCCAGCTATGGCTGCTGTGTCCAGACACAGCAGCCATAGATACCATACTGTCCTGTGCACTGCCATCAACCACCAACTGTCCCTCTGCTATGGCCATTGGTGATGGGGTATCTATAGGTACTGTGACTGTGTGCTGGGATGGAATGGATAACAGAAGGATGTCAAACGTTGGTGCAGTTTCAGCCTCAGACAAACCCGCCTGTGCCTCAACACATCTGTCATCATTTTCAGTGTCTGTATGGACAACAAAATCAGATTGCATGTAGGAGGGGCTCTGACCCACCTCGCCACCTGTGAGGGGAAAAGAAGAAATGCACTTTAAGACCTGTATATCATTGTTTAAAAGTATGCACATATACACACACACACACACACACACACACACACACACACACACACACACACACACACACACTGACATTCCACCATAATACCTACCTGTCCCTGAGTTTACAGACTGTCCCAAGTTCATTCATGTAAGTTCCCCATCCTGCATCACACTTGGGAACTTGCACTCATTAATACCAGTCATTAACTTATCATTCTTCTAATTGCCTAGACAAGTGATCACAAAACATGACCTGTTACTCCATTACCTCTTTGACTTGATTGGAGTCGGTTTTACAAGGACTCTCTTCTGTCATCAGTGTTCACACTGGGTATGTCCGGACATCATGAGCATGGCCTCCATATGTTTGGGGCTAGTACGGTCAGTCAATAATGTCACACACTGGAGTGTCATATGTAACTATTGCTCAGTAGATGCAAGATCTGTTGCTCAATCAACTTATTATGTGGACAACAATAATATTTGGATACACTCACTGGTGTTGTCTAGTAATTCCCCAATGCATCTGTAGTGCTGCATACGTGGGTAGTCTTTCACCTTTCTGCTGATTACAATTTTAACAGTATACCTGGTGTCTAGTTCCCCCCCCAATGCATGTTCCATGCTACAGACCTTATTATACTATCAGCTGTCCTGAGAGTACATATCAGACAAGTATTCCTGGTGTCTGATGTGGTAGTCCATGTCCATGTACTGCATGATTCCAAAGGGAAGTAGTGATGTATGAACAACCCCACAATCACACATGTGCATACATGGACACCCACACAAACACATACACACACATACTCACATACTTCTTACATGCATCAACCCCCCCTCCACTAGACCAGATTGCACTTACAGACAAAATACCCTCACACACACACACACACACACACACACACACACACACACACACACACACACACACACACACACACACACACACACTTACAGGTGAGGTTGCACAAAGATATTACACACAGATCTCCCATTACTCATCCGTCAACATGTATAACATATGGCACTCAACAGCATGCAGTGCAGCTATAGTTAATCCATGCTAGCAACAGTATACATGTGTGTGATGCATGGGCTGTGTTACTAGGTGATGCCCCTTCCCCTGGAAAAGACTGCACCCATGTACACAGTATTGCTGTGCACCTGTTGAGCACCCTGCTATGTACCATGCACCATATCTTACAGGTGTACATACCTTTGCTGAATGTGTATTACTGTGTCAGTTATGTCTGCTCTGCTGCTCACAACCCCTGTGTGTTTGTCCGATATACCTGGGATGATATGTAGACAGATGTAATTTGTGAATGTCTGATGTCTGACTTACAGACATCATCATGAGTGGTGCATGTATGACCAATACAATACTATTACACTGACAACTGTCAAACCTTACCATGGCTATGGGGAGTGTACAAACCCTTATTGATATGACGCCCTTTTCCTTGATATGCCATGGGCCCACATTACTGCATATGTTGACATTACATTAGCCTGATATGTGACATATGTCCTGTACAATCAAATGCAGTGTCAAACAAATGTGTTAGTTGTGCTGATGCTGACTGAGATGCATACACTTCGTGGGTGCATATGTGAGCATTGCCCTTATCATGATGGCTTGTTGTACCTACTGTTATGCATACTACAGCAGTTACTATTCCTGGCAGAGTTATAGTAGCATAGGCCATTTGCATTTGCCAGTATATGGTAAGTCTGCCCTACACATGTCCCCCAACTCTGCATGATTGCAAGGTCAACTCATGTGCACATCCCTTTGAGTTCATACACTGCTGTCTCTATTGCTGTGGAGTCAGGGTTATGTCTGCCACAGTTCCTGACCCTGACTGTGTGCAGATACAGCCATTCATAGCATCCTTTGGATCTCTGCTGCAGTGCACTGTTGTGTCATAATGACAACCCCTCCCCACCTTCAGCCTTTTTGCAGATGCTTGCCAACTATGGCCTACACATGTCTCAGTTTGCAGTGTCCCAAACACTGAACACCACGTGTAAAAGCCTAGTCCCAGCTAATGAATGGCAAACATAAAGGTGTACACTGGCACTGGCATAGTACAGATGGGGATGGTGTGCCTGAGGTGGAGTGAGGCACTGGTTGTGCAGCACATGTATCTTATGTGATACTGTCTGTAGGTTTCCAATGTGGTCTTGGTATACCAGTACACATTGGAACGCATGCCTTTTGGGGACCTCTTCTGTTATGCATACACTACCTGTAGAGAGGTCTGGCTGATGTTTCCTGTGATACAACTGTCACATCTGATTACCCTAACCCATAGGCCACATGTTTGCAGAGTCCAGGCAATTGCTGACACGGGTACTGCACAGTCAGTACTTGCTAGACATTCCTGCAACCCCCTCAGTGTTGTGGCATGTTACTAGGCAGTCTGCATGACTGGTTTGCTGTATGTAACATCTGTCTTGGATGCCCATCTGTTTATTTCCTACATCATTCCTATCCCATGCATGCTTGCCACATACATGACGGTCTGCACTGTTTGCCATGGTATATGCAATGGTGAGGTACGGCTACATGTCCAACTCATGGGTGCTACCTGTTGGGTATGGGGTCCACACCATGTCATGTTAGATATGCGCAAGCAACGGCTGCCTCTGTTGCAGGTAAGTGTGCACATTTGATAGCCAAACATTTTGGACAGCAGACCAATACTTGGTGTGACTTTGGGGATGTGTACTTGCTGGAAGGTGCATTTCCATGGCAAATGCATGCAGTCAGTACCGCAACAGCTGCTTCCACTATATTTTATCTGGAGTGTGCACACATATGCTTCCAGTGTTTCTGAAGGTACGTATTCCCCATATTTGCTGCCCTAACTTACTATTCCATATTACACAATCATTGCTCATGTTGGGACCACATTGCAGGTTGTAAGGGTTGTGGACCTCAGTATTATGATATGCCATATGTTGATCTGTAACATTTGCCATTGTAATGCTGGTATATACACTACTGTATAAGGGTGATATTTCACACATGCCCCTACTGTAGGCCATTTGTCCCACCATTATGTTCATCTCTGTGCACACATTTTGCAATGACAGGATGTTAGTTATATTGCAGGAGTCTAACATAACCTTCAGATACACCATCATGGTGACCACTGTGAGCCAGTGCAGTTAACAGCAACAATAAGTGAATATGTATGGCATGCATTATGGGTAGGTGTGTTAAATGTGTGCATGGAATATACCTTAGCCATAATATGACTGGTGTATTGGCAAACCTGAACAAAAACCATACTCATCAGCTACAAGCTGCTGCCTTGGAGGTATACCAGAGGGACTTACATAAGTGTGTGAGAGATGTGATGTCAGTAGCCACAGTTGTGGCATTGGTACAGGGTGGGTGCAGCATTACAGTACATCAACAGTATAAGCCCACAACACTACAGCTTATGCACATCTGTTTATTACTACTATGCAGCAACACACTATATATTTGTCATCTCACATATGTATGATATACCTGTACAGATGCAGATAGATATGCAACAGTGGTCTACTGATGTGACCTGTGGCCTTACCTGCACACTTCTCTGCCAGTGTGTAGGTAGCACCCACATCCACTATAGTCTCCACCAGTTGTTGTGTGCGCAGGCAGACAGGTGCCTCGAGGTTGGCAAGGAGCTCCTCAACATGTGTCAGGGGGGATGGATGGCATGACCCCCCTGTTGTGAGGTGGTCCCCCCTGACTGCAGAAGCATGCTGATGAGCATTGCAAAGTAGGTCAGTGCAATGATGCCGAACCTGCTCATGACTGCGGTTATGCAGGCCGACATCATTTACCCTGTGGACAAGATCATTCCACAGTGTGGTCCACTCTTGCTGCTCATGGACTGTTTTGCCAAACAGCACCTGGTTGTGCTGCACCAGGTGTGTGATGATGACCTCATTCTCGTCCACTGTAAAGACTAGAAGTCTCTCACGTGACATCTTGCTTGAAAGACATAAAGATGGAAACAGGTCTGAGCAACTCATACAGCAAGGTTATTATAGTTCTTAATGCACATCTCTGCCCCCCACCATATCTGCAAAAATAATCTGATCACACAACTCAATAGGTATGGCTACAGAATGCCTGCCATTGGGACATATGTCATATTGTACCACACTTTGTGAAGTGTGTTTGTAGCCATGTTCCCTGTGGGGGCACTATCATCGCTGGCCTGTTACGGGCAATGTCACCTGCATGCCATTTTAAGGGCCACTATGGTTCCATATATGAATATGGTCTGTTTGCTATGTGATTGCTGCACATCTGTTGTTTTGTGTTATTGGGGATATCTATGCATGCTGTTGGGCATGATCAGGAAATGTGTGGACTATTACTAGCCACATATGTTTTATAAAAGTGACACAACAGCATGTTTAGGAAACAGTTGCAAGCAGAACCACCTCTCCCACCTCATCTTGCCATGTTACCAGTCCACGTCACATGCGGGACCCACCCTGGGGCCTCCTCATCTACTGGCCCTGAACTGCCTTCAGGTGGAACCACCTCAGGGTGTACCACCCCCCAAAGCACACACAGACATGATCCTATCACCCAAGGTCAGGTCAAGGGTTTGGTGCATAGGGAGCTCCACAAAGACTTGGGGGATGTGCTACATCTCATTGAGGCCCTGAGTACACACTCACAGGGTCCACATGCTCCTCCTGCTCAGCTTCCAGCACAGGCATCTTCAGGGCCATGAATATGATGTTGTGACTGGCAATGGGTGGGGGCCTAGTTCCAAATGTTTCCATATGGGGGCTCATGGGGCTTCCACATTGCAGACAACATTTCCCATCCAGGGTGTTTACCCACCACACGTGTCATATACTACCCCTGTAGGCTGTCTTCTCTATCTTCCACGCAACCCACCTCCACAAATACACCTGCTATCCTTCTCCAAATTCCCAATCCCACCTTCACAAATAAGGGAAACGTGTTCCCAACATGGGGTTCACATGTGACATTGCTGTCCATGTAGCACACACTTATTGCTGTATATGTATATATGTGTGTGTATTGATATGTGTGATGTTCGCTCACACATAGCATGCAGCACTGTGATGCAAAACTAGGGGGCATGTATTTAAATGGGTCCCTATGACTTCGTCGAAATTTCAATTCACCTAACTGTCATTTCGTCTAAACTTCATTACATCGACAAGCATTTTAGGTGGGGGGCTTGGCACCCACACCCCCCAATGTGGGGGGCTGTGCCCCCCACACCCCCCCCTAACTATATATATCAACTCCAGGGTCGCACAACATTGGGGACGGGGGCAAATGCTTGTCGATGTAATGAAGTTTAGACAAAATGACAGTTAGGTGAATTGAAATTTTGACGAAGTCATAGGGACCCATTTAAATACATATGTGTGTGTGTCTGTATATCTGTATATATATATATATATATATATATATATATATATATATATATATATATATATGTAGACATACATGTGTGTGTGTGTGTGTGTGTGTGTGTGTATATATATATATATATATATACACGCACACACACAGACATACAGACACACACACAAATATATATTTATCTCTCTCTCTCTCTCTCTATATATATATATATATATATATATATATATATATATATATATATATATATATATATGGGGATATAGAAATCATGAGAAAAATTCAAGCACAACAGATGGCTAGACAGTGTAGACACACCAGAGGTAAACCTTATTTTTCCTTTTCTAGTTCTACAACATCTTATATGAGTAATGATACTCATTCAACTTTCCTCACTCTTAGATTTTCCAGTGATAAAAGGCGAATTAGAGAAATTATACATAAACATTGGCTAATTCTTGGTACTGATGGTTAAATTGGTTTGGTTGTAGGCACTAGATCTAAGTTTGGATATAGGAATAAATGAAATTTAAGACAAAGATTATGTTATCCTAGAGAGTTATCAGGCTCCAACAAAGTTGGCAATGCACAGCAAACTTATAAATGTGAACACTGTGCTTATTATTCCAATATTGATGAATCTACTTATTTTGTTCATCCATTGAATAACAAGGTTTTTACACATTTTCTACATGCTGATTGCAATACTAAGAATTTAGTGTACCTTGGGCATTGTACATTATGTAGAGGTTTTTATGTTGGCAAGACCAACAGGCGCCTATGGGAGAAAATACGTGACCATTTTTATTGCTTACTTAGGGGCATGAATTATAGTGCCATAGCGAAAAATATTAACACCTATGGTGATGAACATAATTTTAAAGTCTTAGTTTTATAAGTAATACGAGAGGGTCCCAGACAGGGAGATTTAGTTAATAAGACATATCAAGCAGAGTTGAAATGGATTTCCAGGCTTGGAGCACATGTTGCTCCAGGATTAAATGAACATGTATCTATTCAACCTGCATTGAGAGGTAGACCCCTAAGAAAGAAATAAGTCTTAGATATTTATACATCAAATATATTTAATATATATATATACACACATATATTTTTACATGTATTTTATGATATATAGTTTTTAAATTTATGACTGTATTTTAAGTGTTTGTGAATTCATTTTTGTAGTTTTGATAGTTGTCTTTATTAAACTGCTAGTGTTTTCAGCATTAGCTATAGTAATTTAGTGTATGTGTAATTAATTACTTAGCAAACACAGCTGAAATCTATTGCTTTGATGAATTGATTAGATGCTTGCACTATATAATACAGGATTTCATTAAAAGCGCTCATCTTTTTTGTTATTTCTGTTGCTTATTAAATCAATATTTTTATTCAACACGTTGGCATTTTTCCTGCTGTAGACTACTGGTTACTCCCTTTTTGTGATATTATTCATTTTGTTGCACCAGTAGCTTACTTCCTTGGGTAACGTTTTGTTTCTACTATATATATAATATATATATATATATATATATATATATATATATATATATATATATATATATGTGTGTGTGTGTGTGTGTGTGTGTATATATATATATATATATATATATATATATATATATATATATATACAAACACACATACATGTACATGTATAAATACATTTTCTGTACTGCTGAATGACTGTGCTGGATGATATGTTTGTGAAAACATCAGGCTTATGTATATCTGGCATGGCTTAGTGGTAAATCAATTTGGCTATGATATATAGGGTCCTGGGTTCGAGCCTTGCAAAGGCTGGTTATTTTGTTGCTGGGCAGAACAAGGGCCATTGGCTACAGAGTGATTAAGGCACTTTTAAGCAGTTGTAAGTGGGTTTGTGTGGGTTTGCATGGAGGTTAGCACTGCTAACTTCCAGTTACAGTTTCTTATACTGATTTAGTTCTCAATTGCTTAACCAGTGTAGCCATTGCTTACCCCCACGCAAACAGGCTTAAACCCGCTTACTGCTGCTTTAAAGTGTTTACTTCCGCTTACCCCCATGCTAATTACTTTAAAAGAAATGAAAAAGGGTTGATAGGAAAGTGGTGAAAAAGGGGCACAAAGAGGGAAAGGCAGTAGGGGAAATAGCTAGGGATGTGCAGGAAGGGTGTAGGGAAGGTCCATAGCTGCCCATTTCTTCTACAGCAACAGCTGTGCTTATACACTGATTTGAAAGTAGATGTGGACACTCATACCCCTGAAAGAGGGGTGAGGACAACAATATTATGTTGTGAAGCCAATTAGACCGGATTACATGTGTCCAGTGGACATGTGTGCGAAATGAACAGCTATGTATAGGGCGAGTTTTTTTGGGGGGAACAGATTGCCTTTTTTTTAAAGGTGAGAGTGGGATGTTGGGAAGGGATAGTAGGTATATTTGGAGAGGTAGGTTGGGTAGGATAACAGACAAGATAAACAGGACAGTATACTGGGGTGGTATATGACATGTGTGGGGAAAACACCTTCGATGGGGAAGGGTGTTTGAAAGTCGGAAGCCCATGAGCCCCCTAGTGGAAACAGTGGGACTGAGGTCACCACCCATGGGCAGTCACCACTGCACCTTCACAGCTCCAAAGGTGGCTGCACTGGGGGTTGAGTAGGAGGGCCAGGCTGACCCTCTAGTTGCACCACATAGCCCTCAAGCTGGCTTAGCAGATCTCCAAACTCCCTGCAGAGCTCGGTATGCACCAGACCCTGGATCTGGCAATGGATGACAGAACCCCATCCCCTAAGGTGGGTCTACCCAAAGGTGGTGCAGGACCAGCAGACATGGAGGTCCCAGCGTGAGCCCCAGACATGCTGATGCCCCGTGCCACGGCCAGATGAGGTGGGAGAGGTGGGTCTGCTGGGACCGGCCTTCCCAAGGGTGCTATGGTGTTTCAATTTTACAACATATGTTGCTTAGCAATAGTCAACACATTCTAGGATTAGGTATAACAGCATGCATAGATATTCCCATTAACCCGAAACACCAGATATGGAACAGCTGCATAGCAAACAGAACACATGCATATATGGAACCACAGTAGCCATTACAACAGCATGCAGGTACATTGATGGCAGCATACCACCAATGTGGGAGTATTTCAACATGGCACATGCATAGAAACAAATTTAAATATTTATCAAACAATAGGACATATGTCCCAACAGTAGATTTAATAGAGCATATACCGATTTAGTTGTGTATTTAGTTTATTGTTGCAGATATGATGGGGGTGGGGGAGATGTCAATTAACAACTTCTATATCCCTGTAGTTCTCATTACTTTCCTAGTCAGTGCTGTGATCTGTACCTTACAAGTATTAGTACACTACCCTATGGCCTTAGTTTGGGCAGTGGTATGGCTGTAGACAACTATATACATGAACTGAGTTTTACCTGCAGTATATACCTCTTACCTGGTATACCTGTGGATGTATTGTTTGTTAACACTGCCTGACTGTTTCTACACATATTCCCAGATTCCAGGTTGATATTATGCACATACCTGTCCATCTCTTACTGTACACACTCTGGGCATGTCTTAACAACATACAGGTGAAACCATGACATATTTTGACTATTTCCCTCATAAACCTTTGGTGAGTTGTACAATGACAGGTTTGTTTTCATAGACATTTTCCAAATATGTACAGGCCTGACAGTTATATGACATTATTAAATGCTGCCTACATTTTAGAGATTAGCACGTTGATATGCCATGGGGACAGGGTAACAGCCAGCAGATATGGGCCAATTAACTAGACATTCTGGACAAATCTGTACACTTGTGGGGTATGATTCTGCATACAGCTTACTACCACTCCCAGGATTTGAAACACGGCTGTGTCTGCTAAAAACAAAACAGTGTCTATTACAGCTGAGTATGCTATACAGATATTGTTGTGTTTTTCTTCTCTGATTTCTGTCTATAAGTCTCCCATAGTTTTACAATCCGATCTTGTAATTACAACACTCTTATACAGGATTTCCTAGACAGTTTTATTATGTAGCACAGTGTGGATGACAGTGATGAGTAATACCTTATTATTCAGAGCAACTGCTACACTAACAATGTCATACAATACCAGAGTAAACAGTACCAGTCCAGGATGTCAATCTTTTATTTCTCTCTGTTTTTGTATCTGACAAACCTGTGGGGGAATGTTTGTTAGCACTACCTGAATGTTGCCACACATATTACCAGATTCCACATTATTATTATGCACACACACATCTCACTCTGTTACCGCACACACTCTGGTCACAGCTTCACAACATGGGGGTGGAGATGGGACATACTTGGCTTATTACTTTCATTACATTTTGGGGAGTTGCTAGAGTGACAGGTTTGTTCTTATAGATGTCTGACAATCAGTTGTATGTCATTATTTGCTGCCTAAACATCTGGGATCATCCCACTGATTTGCCAGGGGGACAGGGTGGCAGGAAGCAGATATGGGCCACTTAAAAGAACATTCTGGGCATATCTGTACAGTTGTGGGGTATGATTCTGCATACAGTTTACTACCACTCTCAGGATTTGAACCATGGCTGTGTGTGCTAAAAATACAACTCACATCTCAGTTGCGTGTGCTATTTGGATTATGTTGTCTATCTTTTCATTGTTTTCTGTCTAAGTCTCTCTCAGTTGTACAATATGACCTCTTGTGAATACAACAGTCATATACAGACATTCTTACACATTTTATTTATGTAGCACAGTGTGGGTAACAGTGTTTAATACAACAGTGCTATTAAGAGATTGCAACACTACATTACTATATGATACCAGAGTAAACACATGCATTCCAGCTGTTACACTTTTACTGTCAGGCTGTTAACCTTTTATTTACAAACAACCTATATGAGACTCTTCCTGCCATATTGTCTGGTGTATTTAGTACATGCCTTAAACAATACAGGTTTTATACTGGCAATTAACTTTCTACTACTTTTAGATTTATTTTTTATGACAGTACATGCAAGAGTATTACTAACCAGCCCCTGGATGCAACCTCTACCTTCTACAGACATGGGCTTCCCGGTTCACAGCCTGCTCATCTGCCACTGTCAAAGACATAAGAGAAATATTTAGCCATACCTATCCATAATATACATGAGCTGGCAATTATTAAACAAGTAGTGAACTGATACTTACACATGACTGGGATATCCCCCGTTCCTAGCCTCTTGGATCCACTGGTCCAAGAGCTCCCTCTTTCTCTGCTTCAGGTCAGCATAGTGATGCCTGACCTGCTCACCAGTTCAAGGTATGTCTGTGGCACTGGTGAGGTCATGGGTGAGATTGTCCCAGGCTTCTGCTTTATATTGGGAACCTGGTACTGGCCCTGCAGCAGCCTCTGGTCATGATCTTTATTTAGGAGTCCTGCCATGACGTTGGACTCCTGGATACCCCAGTGCTGCACCCAAAAGCGCACTCCCTCTCCCACACCAGACATAGTGCCTACAGGAGGAAGCTGCAACCATTTATGAGATGTATTCTCATCTGTTGGGTTTAAATAGGGCCTATTTCTCGGACTTTGCTGTGGTTGGACATTTATGAAAATGCTAATCTGTGGGTCAAACCTGCTTAACTAAGTTTGGCATTGCTTAAAGGGGTACACCAATGGGCAAACTGATTTAGCTGGCCTACACATTGCTTACACTTAGCAAGCAGTAGGTGCAATGGTTAGCATTGCTTAATTTTTAATTTGCATACTATTTGCTGTTTGACATTGATTTATTATTCATTGCATGTTATATATGTGTTTGGTATCCATGATTCATGTGTACGTACACTGTATAACACTTTATTACAATGACACCTCACATCTGGACTTAATGCAGTACTCCAGTTCACATATTTATGTTATGTAGTAGGTTATACAACATAAAACTGTATACAGATTCCTTTCACATGTTAAGTTTAATATTCCTATAGTGAGGATCTGTTTGGTGATAACTCAGTCTTATGTACTACTGTGATGGCTTGCTGGTTAACTACTGTGATTATAGTGTACAGGGTCCTGGGTTCAAAGGCTGTTTATTTGGTTGCACTTTTAAGCAATTGTAAGCGAGTTTGCATGACGGTAAGCAATGCTAACCTCTGGTTTAATATGCTTGCAGAGAGGTCTCGTCAATATTGCTTAACCTGTTTGCGCATTGCTTACCCCCACGCAAACGAGCTTAAACTTGCTTAAATCTGCTAACCCCCACTTACCACTGCTTAATAGTACTTACTTCCACTTACCCCCGCACTAATTTAGACAGAAATGTAAAATGGTTCTTGGGAAGGTGGCGGATTTGGGCAATCTATGGATTTATCATTCATTACACATTATACCTTCGATCTATATCCCTCATCCATGTGTAAATATACTGTATGGGGCACTTGTGTTTATCTGTGGATTTTACAACATTATTACAATGACACCTCACATCTGCATTTAATGCTGTACTCCATTTCACAAATATATGTTATTTAGTAAGTTATGCAATAAAAATATTGTTCATAAAGTGATTTCTCATGGAAAATGGAATGTACTGGAGTGAGACTTGAACTGGGAATGACTGCTCGTAAGGTGTATGCTCTGACCACTACATTATTGCAGTATTGCTTCATTGTATATATCTTTATATTTATCTTCTTGTGCCATTTAAGCTGCAGTATATGTAGCTAAGCAATGGGCAAACCTGCACACCTACAGTTAAATTTTACCTATTTGATAAAAAAAATAAATAACTTGTTTATATTATTATATTTTGACTATTGCTCTTATAAACTTGGGGGTGTATGATGGGGGTATGCAACCCCTATGAGCGGTCTCACTCATTGTTATTGCTAAACTGCAGTTTTTGATTGCAGGAACATGTGTATTGGGAAAACTCTGCTCTCAGACATGCCCCCTGCACTTGTTCACACTTTGTGTCCATTTAGGAGTTCAGGCAGCATGTTTTCATTAATATGCATGGCGTTCTGTCCTAAATGGTCGCTTCCGTGCAGGACTAAGCTAGTCCTGCATGGAAGATTAGTAAATCTGGGGGGGTAACATTTTTAAATAACTTTCAAAATCATGGTCCTCTAAACTGGGCATCTTAATATTAAAAGAGATCAAAGAATTGCCAGACGTTTTTCAGAGCTATGCAAATTTTATGATTGTAAATAAAAAAGTGTGGTTAACTGCAGATTATATTCTAGGAAAATGCCAACCTTAAAGTACCAATTTATACTGATGTAAGAATTTTAATATCTCTGTTGTTATATTTCATCCTAATGTTGGAATTAAAATGCCAGTCTTATGGTGGTGATTTAATAAAACATACTTTTGGAAGAATAAAAAAAGAACTGTAAATTTACGGAAAGACTTGCAGACTTACTAAGAGAAAACAGACATAAAGAAAGCAAATGTAAAATGCAGGACACAAAACACTGAGCACAAACAGTAGAACTGATATAACATGGAAGATGTGCAAAGTAAGGAAAGTTCATATAAAATGAATACATTTACATGCAATGATCATGAGACTGAGGGAGAAATCTCATAAAAAGAAAAAAAAATACTTTTCACAAATGAAGGCTTACCACATAACTTAAATCTGCACAGATGTGATATGAAATGATCAATACTGTTTTGTGAGGACTAACTGGGGATTACAGACTACGAAGATATAAAGAATATTTGTTATTGTTTATGGTTTACATAACAACAACAGTTTTTCATCAGCTAAAAGGCTGCCTTCTATTTTTTTAGCATCTTTATTAAGCATGACATTGGGCAGCCATGGTGGTGCAGTGGTTAGCATTGCCACCTCACAGCAAGAGGTTCTCCAGTTCGATCCTCGGCTGGGGTGCCTTCTGTGCGGAGTCTGCATGTCCTCCCTGTGGCTGCGTGGGTTTCCTCCGGGTGTTCCGGTTTCCTCCCACATCCCAAAGACATGCTGCAGGTGGATTGGACACTCTAAATTGGCCCTAGGTGTGTGTGTGAGTGTGCCTTCTGTGGAAGGTTGGGCGCCGGGCTGGCAACTCGACACCGTAAAACTCCGCTGCCATTCATTGTGCAGACAAGGTGATCCGCTGTGGCGACCCCTAACCAGGAAAAAGCCGAAAGAAGAAGAAGATTAAGCATGACATTAAAAAGCAGGATAGGTGCATACACAGTAATAGAAAAAGAAGGAACCGCACTAGCATTTCTTTTGTTATTTCATGCAGTATATTATTTAATAGTTTTAATTCACTCCATTACATAAATTGCCTTCCATTAAATTTCACTCCTCCTTCAGAACACTATTCAGCATGTCTTGTTCCCCAAAATTCAGTTTATTTCTAGATAATAGTTGCTTCCTTTTTCTAAAGATCCTGTTTCCATTTCTTTTATTCCCATTACAATGTTCAATACTTCAGTTACAGCTGGTTTAAATTTTGAATTCCGTATTCTGTAATTGATTTTTTTTTCCAGAAAACAGCATTAAACTTAGTAAGGCCTTACTATGTATGTTCAATTCAGATTCCACATTTCAGTTCAAAAGAATCATTTACTTAGTTATAACCATTTGCTCCCACAACATTCCTGGCAAAATATTCTGTATGGAATTTTTAAAGTCTGCCAACCCATTGTATCCCTGCCCCCCAAAAATGTGTCGAGTTACCACTCTCATTCCCATCACACCAACAGCATTTGCTATATGCCTGAGAAACAAATCTCTGGTGTCTTGAAATGGTATAAAAATACCTGTGCAAACTCTTTCAAGCAAAATCCTAAGCGTTCTGGACTTTGTTGCAGACTTAGGAGCCATTTAGATGTCCTCCCATTGTTCCTTTGTATCCTGCCATTTCATTCTCTCTTTTAACAAATTATAGAACTTCAACAGAGTAAATGTGTTGCAGGCATAACACGTATGTAAAAGCACATGATCCAATCAGAAACAAATAAAATACTAAATTAATTAAATCTTAAGATTAAAATACATAAAACCCCTAGTTACATTACAACTATATATATATATATATATATATATATATATATATATGTGTATGGGTCTATATGACTTGGTCGACAGTTCATATGATCGACTGTTTATTTGGTCGACAGTTCATTTGATCGACAAGCATTTGCCCCCTTCCCCAATGTTGTGTGACCCTGGAGTTGATATATATAGTTAGGGGGTGTGGGGGGCACAGCTCCCCACATTGGGGGGTGGGGGTGAAGCCCCCCACCTAAAATGCTTGTCGATCAAATGAACTGTCGACCAAATAAACAGTTGATCATATGAATTGTCGACCAAGTCATATAGACCCATATATATATATATATATATATATATATATATATGGTTCCCTATCAGAAGCCTGAAACACTATAAGCCTGAAAATCAAAATCCTGAAAACTATAGACTGAAAGTTCAAAATCCTGAAAGACCAAAATCCTGAAAACACAAATAATGCTAATATGTCACTATAAAGACACTAATATCTACCAACTGACCCTGACCCTAACCCTAACCCTAAGGTCCGTCACTATCGCACACTCACCTGACCCGTGCCCTAACCCTAACTCACTTAAACCGCCCCTAACCCCAATATTTGTCACTATTGCATACATGCCTAACCTGCGCCCTAACCCTAACTCACTTAAACCGCCCCTAACCCTAACATAAAACCAACGCACACTTACCTGAACCCAACGCATGACCCAACACCACAGGGCTAACAATAGCAAAGCCACAATGACGTCAGTATGTCCATTTTGTGTTTTCAGGATTTTGAGTTTCAGGATTTTGGTCTTTCAGGATTTTGAACTTTCAGTCTATAGTTTTCAGGATTTTGATTTTCAGGCTTATAGTGTTTCAGGCTTCTGATAGGGAACCATATATATATATATATATATATATATATATATATATATATATATATATATATATATATATAATAAATATATAATCAAATGAATAAAAAAATCAAATCACATTGAAAAAAAACGCATAAAAAGTTACGAAATCACAAATTCATAGCCCTTTGTTTAAGCACATTGCTAATTGAAATGACATCACTGGGACCAGGATGAACACTGGAATTAAGTCTAAGCTGCTAATACAGTTCACAGAGTGCCAATATATTGTTGGCATCCTCCCCTCTAGGACTGTATTGAATGAAGTTCACTATAAAAAACAAACCATGAAATTAATACAACCTGTGCTATGCTTATATAAAGCATTGATATATATACATATTTATTTTTGATATTGTAGCAGTGTTGCTGAATTCTGTCCTTTAATTTTTGGGTTGTTTTCCCAATATAATAAGCATGACAAGAAACATACAAAGCTGTATACATTACCATAGAGGAAACACAATTCCCTCTACAATGGCAAGGAAAAGTCCAATTGGATCCTTCAGCAGTAATATATGGTCCTTCATGAATGTAACAGCATTGTTTACAGTGAGCACGTTTTGCCATATGTTTGTGTTGTTAGAAGGGGTAGTCTCTACATTTTCAGAAAAGTATTAAATATTTTGACCTCTACTAAAACTTATTTGAGGGAACCCTCTAATTTAGCCTTCATTCCCCCAGTAAAAATTAAATTCCAATTGTTGAGAAAAGTCTTCACATATTTGTGAGAGTCACTAGCATAAGGTTCCACAAAGGACAAATTATGCTCTACTTTCTTGTCATTAAAAGAATTGTTACTTGATGCCAATGTTTCATCTGTAACAGTCACTTTACTCAATGGGGACAAAAGTTAGAGCTTCTACCCCTGACCACCTCTTCTTTAACCTCTAATAATAAAGTGCTATGATAACCTCATGCAGTAAACAAGGTGGTCAAAAATCAATCTCATTTTAAAAAGAATTGTCAACACTAAGAATTCTGGACAAGAGGACCATTTGGCCCTTAACTATACCTCTCTTTTGAAACTGTGGGTGACAACTATCAAAATGTAAGAATGAATTAGAAAACATTTTCTTCCTAAAAATGTTGGAAGTATATTTCTTTGAGACTGTGTCTTTACCAGTGGTGATGTCCAAATAGTCAATACTATCATAACTCATGTGATGGGTAAAAAAACAAAACTCAGTTGAGGTATCAAAGGCCTGTTTAAATTATAACCACTGATCAGGAGCCCCCTTCCATACAATAAGAATACCTTCCTGGTATCTAAAGTAAGCTACCACTAGATTAAAACATTCTGAAGTAAAAATAAAATTATCTTCCCAGACATTTAACACTGTGTTAGCATAAATGGTGGTGCAAGCCTCACCATTGCGACACCTGACACTTGGCAAAAAAATTCACCTTCAAAATGAACAAAATTGTTCTGCAATACTAATTCCAGAAAGTTTTCTATTAATTTCATCTGGAGAGCAGAAAAAGATTAATTGCATTGAAGTATGGTGGCCAAAAATAATCAATGCCTACAGAGTGAGGAATAACAGTGAACAAGTTTATAACATGTACTATAATAAACCAAAAAATAATTTCCAAAAGGGACATGGTTCATTTTTTTCTAAAGGTTGCCATGAGTCTCTGAGAATATGTCCTTTGGAATCTAACAATTTCTGACAGGTGGCATCTATAAAAATAGCGAAAGGTTCCGTTTTGGACCTCCTAGTAGTAACAATAGGTCTGAAGGATGGATTTAATGTTTTTTTTTTTTTTTTTTTTTTTTTTATGGATTTTTAGGAATCCCAAAAATAAATGGAATAAGTGGATTATCCACCATAACAAAATTGTAGGTGGGTAAATCCAGCACACCTTGAAGTAATAAATCCCACAAAAGTAAATTAATTTTACTATTGGAGATGTTCACTTCATTCTTGGAGATCCTATTGTATGTATTCTCATCTGCCAATAGTTTGAAGATGGAATAGTCAAATGAATCCATAATACCCCCCCCCCCCCACCCGCCCGCTTTCATAATCTGGAGAGTTTTATCAGATCTAATAGAAAAATAACACTTGTCTCTCAGTGGTATCAGGTTAGAAAATGTCAAACCATGATTGTTCTAATCCCTTCTGAAACTCTGTTCACAAACTTTTTTAAAGGCTGTTACCATAGGTGGCAAAAAAACCCACTTTTCATTTATTTTTAACTGTGTTGATTTACTAGACGGTGAAAGATTACCAAAAAATAAAACTTAGATTTAACAACCTAGTATAAAACTTTAACTGAACAAGTACCTGGAACAAAATTAAATCCTTTTTTAATAAAGAAATTGCAGGTTCTGGAAAAGATCAATCAATTAAATTAAAAACTGAAAAATTGTATGTCCTGTCCTTGAATATGAAGGCAGATGGTGTCATTGGGGAAGCCTCATGACTCATGTAATTTATCTCGTTTTTCCCCTTCCCCTTCACTGGCAATTTTTGTTGTTGTTGTTCCTGCTGTTCCATTTCTTTATCTGGACTTTGTACAAGCATATATATTTTTAGTCTTCTAGAAACTGTTAACAATAAAAGAGTTGCATTTAAAAAAATAATACATTTACTATATGCAGGCTTTACATGTTTGTATGTATTTGCCATCTGCTAAGTATTTCCAATATCCTGTCAAAAACAGAAACCTTCATAACATGTCATAACAAACTGAATAACCT
This sequence comes from Protopterus annectens, assembly GCF_019279795.1. NCBI lineage: Eukaryota > Metazoa > Chordata > Ceratodontiformes > Protopteridae > Protopterus > Protopterus annectens. Next base: position 1,752,801,820 of record NC_056741.1, on the reverse strand, counting down.
TTCACTCAAGCTGGTCACTTATTTACTCTGCCTCATGTTCTAGGTAAAAGTGCTTTAGTGATAAACTAATTTTCTGGTAAATGTCATTCCCGGGTTAGTTATTATATAACTAATTAAGCACAAACTCTAAATCTTCTGGATCTGCTGTGTGTAATTTCTAAAATTAATGTATGGCTAGTGTATATTTTCTTACAGTCAGCACTGAACCTTTTATATCTTTTACATAATATAATGTTATACTATATAACGGTGAATGTTTATTCTGGTCTAAGTTCTTCAGTATATCAGAGTGCTGTGTCTGCAAAATTTTCCTGCTCAGTCTGTCCTTTATAATCTACATATGTTTTCAGTTTACTATTCTGGCCAAAGGGCATTTTTCTGGGTTGTTTTTGCCTTAAATGATCAAAATGTAATTACCATCTATGAGCTATAGCACAGGATCTTAATACAACCTGATCCACTGTCTCTGTACATTTCACTATTGTAAATCCTGATGTGGATATTTTTGTGGGGGTCTGCACCTCACAGCACCACCCAGTTTGGAGCTCTGTCACCATACCTTTGACTTCTAAATGTACTACCTTTGTAGTCACATTTGCAATCTCAAATGCATATGGTTTTGGCATGTTAGCAATGATCACAGTAGATACAATTAGATACTTGTTTTCTTATTACATAATTTGGCATGTCATGAGGCTCACTAATAACTAGGATTTTGTTTCTGAATTCATGCATGAACATTAGGCTAGCTGCTGCTGGTCACACTGCAAGAGCATCTTTATATATTGATCTCATAACACTGGCAGTCTTATGACATTAGCTGTGACTATTTCAACCACAGCATCTGCCTGCAGCCATGACAGGGTTAGTCTTCTGTGATGTATTCCTTACTTAACACAACACTGTCTGAAATGAATGCATTTGAAGGGTAGAACATTATCAGACTTAACTGTAGCTGACATGCTAAAAGGCAGAATATATTGTCGTGTACTGAAACCACAAGAAAGGCTGATGAGAATATTAGAGACTCCACAATGGGAAACAGAAATTTGATATGTTGATACTACTAAAAATAAGTAGTCTGTGTTATGACATGAACCATAAAAATCAACAACAGCATTCATCTGGAGTTCTTTTGTCATTCTGACACCAGGATAGGAATGCTGGCACTCTGCAGACTATTATTGGCACAATCTAAAATTTGATTTACATATCCAATCCAACATTTCAAAAACCCACAAAAAAACTAGGGCTTCTTTATAGGCACAATACATTTCTCTCCCCACCAACAAAACAAGCCTTCTCCCTCTCTTATCTACTTCCCTCTTTAACCTATGGTGCACCCTTATTAATTAACCTACAGTCCTCCCTGAAACAAAAACTAGAGTCTTGCCACAGCAAGATTGCCAATTTTGCTTCACACTGCTGTCATTCTACCCATCATTGTATAGCCTTAAGAAATCTTCAATGGCTCAAATTTTCACATTACCTACTACTCCTAGAAATTACTACCTCTCACAAACTAATTTATAAACCACAAGATTGCCCTGCACTCAGCTCCTTATTTTCCCCTCACTCCCCAACAAGGCCATTACATTCAGAAAATCAAAACCTACTACAAATTCATAAACCTAAACTATCTGCAGACAAACTCTTATATTCCTGGATCATCGCTAGATCCTGGAACAATCTCCCCTCCCATGTCCGTTCTGAAAACATCCCATCAAATTCAAAACTGCCCTACACAGGCACCTGCTCTCCACTTGGATCTGCAACTGCACTACCCAGAAGAATGCTATCACTTAACTCCCTTTCCCCACACATAGTATTTGCCTTTTCGTAACTATCTAACCTTCATAACTCCACATTATTCCACTAGAATTGTCCCTTACATTATATCAACCATCAGCAGATCATTTATACTTTACTTTAAGCATGCCACCTACTAACTATAACCTTATGAAGCTTCTGTCTGCTTGTATTTTCTTCTCCTTTGCTTATATTTCCTCTATACTCAATATTTGATATAGAACCTTCAGCTGTACCATTCTCTGACTTATCAGCCCTGCTTAATTCAACCTAATTTTCCTGATACGTTTGAATCTGTTTATGTTGCCATTTTCTATATCATGTTTGCCATTTTTGTATTGTAATGATTTTTGTAAACATTGTAACTTCCTTGTTGTTATTGTGCATTGGGGCTTTTCTCCCTGGGGCCTCCACTGAAAATGGGCTAATTTTAGCTCAGTGGACTTTCCTTGTAAACAAATGTCAATAAATAAATAAAATAAATTACTATGGCAAAGAGCCACATAGCACATTCACATTCATGTCATCTATATGTGGAAACGTTATGTTATGTGTTCTCTTTGTTAATTGGATGAGTGAACTGTTCTCCAAACCTTTTTCAGTCAAGCTCCAGGTAGGCTGATGTAATAAAGGCAATGCAGCAAAAAACATCCATCTCAGACTGACAATGTAATGAATAAAATAATGCAGAAATGACAAAGCCGGGAACAGGTTAACTGAGCATTATCTTCTTTCTAACTGTGGCCTTTGAGCTATCTACTCCCAGATTAAGTTTCATGTGCAGTCTCTACAGATCTTTTTTTTTTTTGTAAATATCTTTTAAATTATTAACCTTTTCTTTTAAACAGTTATTTACTTTCTATGAGAACAAACATTTCTTCTTCAGAGTTTCATACTTTTTTATAATTTCAACATCTGGATCACTTTTATTTTTTTCATGTCAGGCATATTCAGATAGAATAGTTTCACCCTCTGCAACACAGCTTAGTCTTTCCCATTTCTTTTTAATACCAATGTTAATGGCAATGCACAAGCTTGTATCATATTTATATAAACTTCATCTAAATTATTATTTCAGCCTTTGAATGTCTTCAGATGTGATCCATTAAGTTTTAAACCTCCTTCTATGATGAACTCTGAATTGATGATGTTGCAATTTAAATTACAATTTTTCAATTCCAAGAGGATGTTTTGACAGATGTTTCTTAGAGATGGCTTTGTGTGACTTGTGGTCAGCTATGTTCAAAAGCACATATTCTAGTAAGAATTGATTCTGCCTGAGAATGTTTATTCTACATATGTCAATGATATACTGACATAGGGTAATCCGTTAAACCCCTACCACTTCGCGCTGCTGTGTTTTGGCAGTATTTCACTAGCAGATTTTACTTAGACCATTCACTTGTAAGAAGAAACATAGTCTGCTTGGGTGGATGCTGCTGATATTTATCCTGAAAGAGATGAATAAAATAAACATGGGAACACTGACTTAACTACAGTAGCAATGTGTATAATAGAAGTTTGTTTGTACTAAGTTAATCTTTACACCTAAGAAACAAGTTACCTGTGTTAACTTTTATGTAAAGTACTGTAGTGTCATTGCAGCACACCTGTACAGCTGTGGTAAATGGAACACCTGAGAATGTACTGCGAGGTCCTTCGGAGCTTGTCTCCAGCACCCTAAGTGCACCACTACACTCCAACACCCAGCCCAAGAATCGATAAGTTGTAGGTCAACTTGAACTTCTTACATTCCCACTAAGGAAATAAATAACTCAAGTCCATCATTAAACCCATACCACTTGCCACTGGTTTTGTTTTGGCATATTTCACCCATAGCAGTTCCTGCTTGTTTTGGGGTTCCTGTTTATAATTGTGTTTAGAACTATTAAGCACAAGTGTCATGTAGTCATAGTTGTGATTTTCTGTCATGTGATCATAGCTGTGAATGTTATAACTGCAATCCAAGCTGGCGAGGAAATACCGCCAAAACACAGCAGCGCAAAGTGGTAGGGGTTTAATAGAAAAGTACAATTTTTTCCCTTGTATATGAATCAAAAGTGTTCCCAGGTCTACAGAACTTAGAACAGCTACCTAGAAAGTCCACAGCTTCTGGTGATGTATGACATCACAATCTAGAACTTAAACTTTGTTTCAACTGATCAAGTGCTTTCTGTTATTTATCCATTCAAATGGAATCTCTCTTTTCTTCACTTCTCGCAAAGATGCAGCAATTGTACTGAACATTTGAAAGAGGATCTTCTACAAGCACCGGGCTCCCAGGCACTTTAAGACCACTGTCTTGAAGACAAGGACTCAGGTGTCTTGTAGCTTTTGCATTGACTGCTGCTTTCACTCAAACTCAAATATGAGTTCAGGCAAGGTGCAGCAAATTTATGGAGAGAGAGTAATTGCCAAACTTTACACAAACACATTATTTGAGTTCTGGCAAGTAAGTGTGGCAGTAATGAAGACAGAGTGGGCGAGAGGTGGGCGTGTAGATTTGCCTTTCAGACTACAATCAGGAAGGTGATTTATATTTAAGGAATGGAAGGGAAGTTTTATGTTTAAGGGGATGGAAGGGAACTTAGGGTTAGGGACTGGGAGATAAAGTTTAAAGTTTATGGATCAATCATAGATTTTAAGGTTAGAGAGGGGATGGAGTTTTACGTTTAGGGAGCAATTAGGGATTCCATGTTAAGGGAAGAGGGAGTGGAGTTCTAGAGATGGAAATCAAGGGATTGGGTTTGGAGCCAGATTGGAGTTTTAGGGTCAGAATTAGGGCTCTGGTATGGCTATGGAGTATAACAGGGTAGAGCACTGGGAGGGGTAATTAAGAGTAGACTAGAGGAGATAGGACATTTGTGTGTTAAAGCAAGTGGCAGCAGGTAATGTGTTAAGCTACTAGCATGCAAACACTTGTAGTAGACTTTTTGAAAGAACCTTGGCTATAACAAGCTATGCCTAGCAAACTTCTTATATTTTCTGCACTGCCCAATATGGGCATGACTTGATCAGTGCCAAGAGACCTTTTTTTCTGGTTCAACTGTTGGTCAGTTTTATTATACTAAATTGTTCCATTTCAAAACATGAGGTAATAATTTGCTGTTTCAAACAAGAGAGTTAAAATTTTAACAGGATAGTGACCATATACTGGAAAATGCCATGGTTATAAAATAACAGATTATAACATTTCTATTGATAGAGTCTTCACCATGGAGACATTATGAACCTGCAGATAAGATTATTTGTTTTTTTGCCATTTTGGATGAGGAATCTACACCTAAACCTCAGATTTCCATTTTGAGACAATCTGGTTGTTGTGTATTACTATGTCTCACTGCTCATGCAGTTGACTTAGTTCAGGTTTCTGCTTATGTTGGTATGAGGTCTGCATCACCCACTTCATTCATCAGTTGTTTCCATAATGAACTTTGCTATGACCTGTCCTACATAATTCAGTGCAAGCCTGGCTGCATGCATCAGCGGTGAATGAGCCATTGGGAGTTCAGTTTAATGGGGTAAAGTCTTTTGGATAGATTACCCTTCCAGCCAGACAAGCTGAAAGGCATGCTATGAATCATATAACACTTAAAAACTAATGACTGATTGACTTTGGGAGTTTTTTCCTGCCTCTAGATGATGACAGACTGTTTTCACCAAGGCATGTCAGGATAAATATCTGTATGTATAACTAAATTCTTAGAAGGGAGGGTAGGAAAATCAACCTTCAAAATATTTGTATTTCTAGATATAAGTTTAGGAATTCCATACACTTGGAAACATAGTTTATACATTCTGAATGTTATAGTTCATTACATGCCCCATTTATTTACCAACTATATTATGGAGAAAGAATAATTCTGTACTGGGTGGGCCCAAAAGAGGTTTAAAGATTCCTCCTAGCTTTGTTTTTGATAATAAGATGGTACTGCCATCATTTGCTTATTAAAACATATCTATATTATGTTTATATTTGGCATACATATGGTCATGAAGCTGCGACAGGATAGCTAATGTCATGTGCAGTTAGGTCGCACTCAGCAACCATCTGCTGACCTAGTTCAGAGGTATTAGGTGTGGAATAAAAACTACAAAAGACAAATGATAACCTTGTCAACTCCCCGTATACCTCTTATTTTGTCTGAACAACCAGAATTCATAAGCACTTTCCCCCGGATTAACTATCCTTCCGGGCAGGACTAGCTTAGTCCTGCACGGAAGTGGCCGTTTAGGAGCAGGATGGCAGCCTGCCATTCATATTAATGAGGCATGCTGCCTGAGCTCCTAATCTTACACGGAGTGTGTAAGAGGGCAGGGGGTGTGTCTGAGAGCAGAGCTCTCAGAATATACATGCCCCTGCAATGAAGAACAGCAGACAAGTCATAAAAGAATGAGTGAGACCGCTCATAGGTGTACGCATACCCCCAGCAACATCCCCCACGTGTACAAGAGCAATAGTTAAAACAACAAATAAAAAGATGTTTTTTTTTTTTTTTATGAAACAGATTAAATTTAACCATAGGTGCGAGGGTTTACCCATTGCTTAGCTGCAGTTAATGCAGCTTAAATGGCAGAAGAGGATAAAAAGCAAGATATATGCTAATGCAGCAGTACAGCAATAGTGTAGTGGTCAGAGCATTCACCTTACAAACAGTCATTCCCGAGTCGAGTCCCACTGCAGTACATTCCATTTTCCATGTCAAATCACTTTATGACCAATATTTTTAGTTGCATAACCTACTAAATAACATATATTTGTGAACTGGAGTACTGTATTAAATGCCGATGTGAGGTGTCAGTGTCATAATGCTGCAAAGTCCACAGATAATACATGTGCCCCATACAGTATATGTACACAGGAATTAGGGATACAAATAGAAGGTAAAATGAGTAATGAATGATAACGCCATACAGCTTCCAAATCCCCCACCTTCCCAAGAACCATTAGACATTGCTATCTAAATGAGTGCAATGGTAAGTGGAAGTAAACACTAATATGCAAGTATAAGCACTATTAAGCAGTAGTAAGCAGGAGTAAGCACAAGTAAGCACTAGTAAGTGGGTTTAAGCCCATTTAGCAGGGGTAAGCAATGCGCACACAGGTTAAACAATATTGAAGCTAACTCTTTGTAAGCATATTTAAGCGGAAGTTAGCATTGCTTACCCTCACACAAACCCGAGCAAATCTGCTTACAAGTAGTTAAAAGTGCCTTAATCACTCTGTATCCAACAGCAGTTGTTCTGCCCAGCAACAAAATAAACAGCTTTAGCAGGACTTGAACTCAGGACCCTATTCACCATAGTCACAGTAGTTCACCACTAAGCCATCAGAGCAGTGCATAAGATTGAGGTATCACCAAACGAATCCTCACTATAGTAAAATCAAATTGAACATGTGAAAGGAATCTATATACAGTCTTATGTTGTATAACCTACTACATATCATAAGTATGTGAACTGGAGCACTGAAGTAAGCCCAGATGTGAGGTGTAATTGTAATAGAGTGTTGAAATCCCCTATTAACACAGGGACCCCATACAGTGTACGTACACATGAATCTTGGATAGCAGACATATATATAATATGTAATGAATAATAAATCAGTTACAAAAAGCAAATATAATGCAAAGTAAATATTAAGCAATGTTAAGCATTGCACAGGTGAGCTTAGTAGGTGTAAGCAACGTGTAGGCCAGCTAACTCAATTTGCCCAGTGGTATACCCCTTTAAACAATGCCAACCTTCGGTAAGCAGGTTTGCCCATAGCTTAGTCTTTTCAAAACCATCCAATAATGGCAAAGTGCAGGAATCTGGCCCTATTTAAATCAAACAGGTGGGAATACATCTCATAACTGGTTGTGGCTTCCACTTGCAGGCACCCTGTCTGGAATGGGAGAGAGAGTGTGCTTTTGGGTGCAGCACTGGGGCATCCAGGAGTCCAAAGTCATGGCAGGACTCCTTGTCAAAGACCAAGAGCAGAGACTTCTGCAGGGCCAGTACCAGGGTTCCCAATATAAAGTGGAAGCCTGGGACTGTCTCACCCATGACCTCACCAGTGCCACTGGCATACCCCCAACTGGTGAGCAGGTCAGGCATCACTATGCCAACCTGAAGCGGTGAAAAGGGGATCTCTTGGATCAGTGGATCCAGGAGGCTAGGGCGACAGGGGAGGTCCCAGTAGTGTGTAAGTATCACTTCACTACCTGTTTAATAATTGCCAACTCATGTATATTATGGATAGGTATGGCTACATATTCCTCTTATGTCCTTCACAGTTGCAAGTGAGCAGGCTGTGAACCAGGAGGCCCATGACTGTCACTTGGAGAGGTTGCAATGCGAGGCAGATTAGTAATACTCTTGCATGTACTGTCATAGGAAATAAATCTAACTGTATTAGTAAATCAATTGCCTGTAGAAAACCTGTAATTTTTAAGACAAGTACTGCATACACCAGAGAATATGGCAGGAAGAGTCTCATATAGGTTGTATGTAGATAAAAGCATAATAGCCTGACAATAAAGGTCTAACTGCTGGACTGCATGTTTTTACTCCGGTTTCATATGGTAATGTAGATTTGCAATCACTTAATAGTACTGTTGTATTAAGCACTGTTACCTACACTGTGCAACATAAATAAAAAAATGTGTAGGAATGTCTGTATATGACTGATGTAATCACCAGAGGTCAGGTAGTACAACTGGGAGAGGCATAGACAGAAAACAGTGAAATGTAGGCCAACAAAAATACAAATAGTGCACACAACTGAGACATGGACTATTTTATTTTTAGCACACACAGCCATGGTTTAAATCCTGGGAGTGGTAGTAGTCTGCATACATAATCATACCTCACAACTGTACAGATATGTCAAGAATGTCCAGTAAATTGGCCCATATCTGCTGCCTGTCACTGTGTTCCCCTGGGAAATCAGTGGGATGATCCCAGACATATAAGCTGCAAACAAGAAATACAACTGATTGTCACACATTTATAAGAACAAACCTGTCACTCTAGCAACTCTCCAAACTGTTATGAGAGTAATAAGCCAAGCATGTCCAATCTACACCTCCATGTTGCCAAGCTGTGACCAGAGTGTGTACAGTAACAGAGTGAGATGTAAGTGCATAATACTGATGTAAAACTGGTGCTTTGTGTGGCAACATTCAGGAAGAGCTAACAATCATTGCTCCACAGGTCTGTCAGATATGGACACTGTGCCCAGAAATAAGAGTGATACCCTGTACTGGTATAGTTTACTTTGGTATTGTATGGCATTGTTAGTGTTGTAGTTGCTTTGAATAATAAGGTATTACTCATCACAGTTACCCACACTCTGCTACATAATATAACTGTCTAGGAAATCCTGTATAAGAGTGATATAATACAAGGTCAGAATGTAAAACCACAGGAGAATTATACACAGAATTCAGATACGAGATATACAGCAATATCAATATAGCACACACAACTGTGATGGACAGTGTTTTAGTGTTAGCAGACACAGCCATAGTCTGAATCCTGGGAGTGGAAGTAGGCTGCATACAGAATCATACCCCACAACTGTACAGATATGTCCAGAATGTCCAGTATACTGGTCCATATCTGCTGCCTGTCACACTGTCCCCCTCGAAAATCAATGGGGTGATCCCAGATGTTTAGGCAGGAGACAGGAAATACAACTGATTGTCACACATCTATAAAAACAAACCTGTCCCACTAGCAACTCCCCAAAATGTTATGAGAGTATTAGGCCAAGTATGTCCCATCTACACCCCCATGTGATCAGAGTGTGTACAGTAACAGAGTGAGATGTATGTGCATAATACTAATGTGGATTCTGGTACATTGTGTGGCAACATTCAGGTAGTGCTAACAAACATTGCTCCCACAGGTCCGTCAGATAAGAACACTGTGCCTAGAAATAAAAACTCAATACCCTGTACTGGTACTGTTTACTCTGGTATTGTATGGCATTGTGAGTGTTGCAGTTGCTCTGAATAATAAGGTATCTCTGATCACTGTCACCCACACTGTGCTACATAATATAACTGTCTAGAAAATCCTGTATAAGAGTGTTGTAAGTCACTAAAGGTTGAAGAGGTCAATAGTCTATATATGTCCCGGTTCACCTGCATGTGGTCAAGACATGGACAGAGTCTGTGCAAAAAGAGATGGACAGATATGTGCATAACCTCAACCTGGAATCTGGGAGTATGTGTAGAAACAGTTAGTTAGTGTTAAACAATTCCTCCACAGGTATACCAGGTAAGAGGTGTATACTGCAGGTAAAACCAGTCCATGTATATAGTTGTCGACAGCCATATCACTGTCCACACTAAGGCAATAGGGTAGTGTAGTAATATTTGTAAGGTACAGATAATAGCATTGATTAGGAAAGTAATGTGAACTACAGGAATATACTAGTTGTTAACTGACATCTTTCTTTTCTCCCCACCATATCTCGAACAATACACTAAATACCCACCTCAATTGGTACGTGATGACTTCACTGTCATGTTGGGACATATGTCCTATTGTTTGATAATTAGTTAAATCTGTTTCTATGCATGTGCTATGTTGAAATACTCCAACATTGGTGGCATGGTGCAATCAATTTACCTGCATGCTGTGGTTATAATCATTGTGGTCCCATATATGCATGTATTCTGTTTGCTATGCAACTTTTCCATATCTGGTGTCTAGGTTAATGGGAATATCTATGCATGCTGTTATACCTAATCCTGGAATGTGTTGACTATTACTAACCCACATATGTTGATAAACCATAAACACCATAGCACAAATGGGAATGCGGGTACCAGTAGACCCACCTGTCCCACCTCAGCTGGTTGTGGTACCGGGCACCAGCATGTCTGGGGCCCAACCCAGGACCTCCTCATCCATTTGTCCTGCACCACCTTCAGGTGGAACCACCTCAGGGGATGGGGCTCACCACCCCTGGGTGCGGGAGCAGACAGGAACCTGTCACCCATCACCAGGTCCGGATCGTGGTGCTTAGCGAGCTCAATCTCAGTTTGGCGATCTGCTATGCCAGATGGGCTGTGTGTCACAACTAGAGGGTCAGCCTGGCTCTCTGACTCAGCCTACAGCACAATCACCTTCGGGGCTGTGAATGTGCAGTGGTGACTGCCCATGGGTGGGCACCTCAGTCCCACTGTTTCCAGTAGGGGAATCATGGGCTTCCGATTTCCCAACACCCCTCCCCATCAAGGTGTTTACCCCCCACATTTGTCATATACCACCCCTGTATGCATCTTGTTTGAATTGTCTGTTAACCTACCCAACCTACCTCCCCAAATATACCTATATATCCCTCCTCCACATCCCACTCTCACATGAAAAAAAAAGAGGGCAATCTGTTCCCAAAATAAAATAGCGCCCCATATATAGCTATCCATTTTGCAAACGTGTCCACTGGACACATGTAACCTGGTCTAATTGGCATCACAACATATTATTGTTGTCCTCACCCCTCTCACACGGGTTTGCATGTCCAAATCTATCTCCAAATTCAGTATATTTGCACAGCTGTTGCTGTAGAAGAAATGGGCAGCTATGGACTTTCCCTACACCCGCCTGCACATCTCCAGCTATTTTCCCTACTATCTTTCCCCTGTTTGTGCCCCTTTCTCACCACTTTCCTATCAACCCTTTTTTTCTTTTCTTTTAAAGAAATTTGCGCAGGGGTAAGCAGGAATAAGCACTTTTAAGCAGCACTATAAGCACACCATAACCAAAGTGGTTTACCACTAAGTCATGTCAGATATACATAACTGATGTTTTCACAAACATATCATCCAGCTCAGTCATTCAACAGTACAGGAAATGTATTTAAACATGTAGATGTATGTCTGTGTGTGTGCATGTGTGTGTGTGTGTGTGTGTGTATGTATATATATATATATATATATATATATATATATATATATACATACATATATGTACATATATGTATATATATATATATATACATATATGTATATATATGTATATATATATATATATATATAGGTGTATGCATATATATATATATATATGTATATATATATATATATATATATATGTATATATATGTATATATATATATATATATAAATATATGTATATATATATATATATATATATGTATATATATATATATATATATATATATATATATATATATATGTATATATATATATATATATATGTATATATATATATATATATATATGTATATATATATATATATATATATATATATATATATATATATATATAAATATACATATATATATATATATATATATATATACATACATATATATATATATATACACACACATATATACATACATATGCATACATCTATAGCTATATATGTCTACAGCTATATGTCTATATATATATATATATATATATATATATATATATATATATATATATATATAATATGTATATATGTAAGCATAAATATATATCTATATAGGTATATACAGACATATATCTATAGATATAAAAGAGAACATAACAAAAACATATATGTCCACATGCACCGTTAATGGGCGTGAGGGGGGCCCAAACAACATAAGTCTTGTACGTATAGATATCCCCACCCCCACAGCCAAACATGCCTGCCCTGAAATATAATACCAACTGTTGCAAATCCCATAACCAGGAACTGACACAACATGGGCACAAGATGTTAACCGTACTCCATCCCTCCTGTATGATGTCAGGCTGGTATCAGTAACATATCATGCAATACAGTCTGGCTACCATAGGGAATGTACAATGTGGAAGCAATCAACATTCCTAAGATACGTATACATAGACACATATATGCAGATACACACACACACACACACACACACACACACACACACACACACACATATAGATAGATATATATAGATATATAGATATTTATGTAACTACACATACACACACACACACACACACACACATATGTATCGGAAGATACATATGTAGAAGGTGCACACAATACGGAACAGCCACTGTGCCTACAGTTGCCAACTCACCAACTGGACACTGTATGAGACACCCATACAAATGACAATTGTTGTCTGCAACATATACCCACAGAAGTCAAAGGTTATAACACCAGACAGGGGTCTGCATACATGGGAAAGCTTTATTTGTGTACTATCACAGTTGTATATGCCATGTCATATAGCTGTTTAGACTCTGACATACATTTGTGAAATACTGTTGTCATACACTAAGCAAGTCGCTGGCATTACAGGATAGTCTGCAACCTACCCTTAGTCAGGAATATGAAGTTAGAAACAGAAATGGATTTAGCCATGTGCTGATAACACTCAACACCCACACTGCTAGTGATATATCTGATAAAAGACCTGTGTGGTGGACAGAAAAACATAATAGGCACACCTCTGGCCATCAAGTGGATAGGCCCACAGTTGAGAGCTATGCAGACAGACTGCATTCCAAATTAATCTACTATGTACACACAAACCCTGTAACACTGGTGTTATACAATGCATACAACAACACCACTCACACTCTGTCTGTAGTAGTGGAGCCTCCTACAAATATGTAGCTGGCCTGAGTGTGCAGGTTCTCTTATAAGAGGTATTGCTACCTGCTGTCTGTAACACTGCTGCCCACATACAGGAAGGATGTCCACCATACAGGAAAGGTAAAGGGACCACTCCAACATGATGTAGGGATTTATAGTAGTTGGTTGCCATGACAGTGGTAATTGGAAGTACTACACAGCATGCTGCATGCAGGTAGCAAGTGGAGGACACTGATTGGTGCAGAGGCTATCACCTGATCATGTGCATCACCTACAAAATCCATGCTGCAATCTATTCAAAGCAGCTCAATCCATTTACTGGAAAGAAACCAAGATAGAGAGAGAGAGTGAGTGAAAGGCAAAAACAAACACAACAAAAAAAATCCATGCAGCAAACTATCCAGAAGAGACATCATTCCCACAACAGGTATGTGAAGTATATGTGCATATAATTGACTGTAGTACTTGATCCATAATAATGGGATAGATGATGTGGAATGATTTATATGTGCCATCAGGTGTTGTTGTTGTAATGATGTTCAGCTGAACAACTGCTAAGGACAATAGAGTATGTCCCTGAGGGTAGTGGGCTATACCTGTCAACTGTGCAGAGCAGCACTGACTGATGAGATTTAAGCCATCATAGTGTGTGTTGTGTAATGTGAAACATGTATATTACTGTGGCCAATAGCTGGTGGTGGAAGTAATGCCATAATGATGGACACGTGGGTTCCACAGCCCAGCTCTTGCAGGATACTCATGTTAACCTGTATTGTAGCATGCTGGAATGCCATAGGTGTGTAATAGGGTTACCTGCAATCTCGCCCTACAGATACCCCCGTAATGTCAGGCTGTGTCCATATGTGGCACCTGTCTGTGTTGTAGCAAGGCAGAACAGTGCAGCTGTGCACTAAGGTGTTATGAGATTGTGGACCTGATGCCTGAATGTACCCCATAAATAGGTATGCATATGTGCGTGTATGTATATATATGTATATATATATATATATATATATATATATATATATATATATATATATATATATCGACATGTATACAGATACAGATACTGATACCCATGTGTACACATATATATAAACACATATATACAACATCATATATATCTACACATATATAGATATATACCTATATGCACATGTCTACATATATACAAACACACACACAAACATATATGTATGTAAATACATGTCCTCTATATTACCAGCACAGTGCTGCATGCTATGGGTGAGGGAACAGCACACATAGCAATACACACAGATATCTACAGCAGTAAGTGTGTGCAACATGGACTGGTATGTCACATGTGAACCCCTTGTTGGGACCAAATTGCCCTTGTCTGTGAAGTATGGAATGGGAATATGGGGAAGTATGGCAGGTATAGTTGTGGAGGTGGTCAGGGTTGGTAGATATAGAGGACAGCTTACAGGGGTGGAATGTGACATATGTGGTGGGTAAACACCCTGGATGGTGTGTGTGGTCTGTGATGTGGAAGCCCCATGGGCCCCAATATGGACACAATGGGAACAAGCCTCCCACCCACTGCTACTCACAACAGCAGTCCACATCCCGAAGGTGCCTAGCCTGGAGGCTGAGCAGGAGGAGCATGTGGACAAAAAAATCCATGTAGCAAATGTTTCAGAAGAGACATCATTCCCACAACAGGTATGTGAAGTATATATGCATGTAATTGACTGTAGTACTTGATCCATAATAATGGGATAGATTATGTGGAATGATTTATATGTGCCATCAGGTGTTGTTGTTGTAAAGATGTTCAGCTGAACAACTACTAAGGACAATAGGGTCTGTCCCTGTGGGTAGTGGGCTATACCCATCAACTGTGCAAAGCAGCACTGACTGATAAGATGTAAGCCATCATAGTGTGTGTTGTGTAATGAGAAGCATGTGTATTACTGTGGCCAATAGCTGGGGGTGGAAGTAATGCCATAATGATGGACACATAGGTTCCACAGCCCACCTCTTGCGGGATACTCAGGTTAACCTGTAGTGTAGCATGCTGGCTTGCCATAGGTGTGTAATAGGGTTACCTGCAATCTGGCCCTACAGATACCCCCCTAATGTCAGGCTGTGTCCATATGTGGCACCTGTCTGTGTTGTAGCAAGGCAGAACAGTGCAGCTGTGCAGGAAGGTGTTATGAGATTGTGGACCTGATGTCTGAATGTACCCAATATATAGGTATGCATATGTGTGTGTGCGTGTGTGTGCATGTGTGTGTGTGTACATATACATATATACATATATATATATATATATATATATATATATATATATATATATATATATATATATATATATCAACATGTATACAGATACAAATACCCATGTGTAGACATATATATAAACATATATACAACATCATATATATCTACACACACACACACACACACACACACACACACACACACACACACACGTATATATATATATATATATATATATATATATATATATATATATATATATATATACCTATATGCACATGTCTACATATATACAAACACACACACAAACATATATGTATGTAAATACATGCCCTCTATATTACCAGCACAGTGCTGTATGCTATGTATGAGGGAACAGTACACATAGCAATACACACAGATATCTACAGTGGTCAGTGTGTGCAACATGGACTGGTAGGTCAAATGTGAACCCCTTGTTGGGACCACATTGCCCTTGTCTGTGAAGTATGGAATGGGAATATGGGGAAGTATCGCAGGTATAGTTGTGGAGGTGGTCAGGGTTGGTAGATATAGAGGAAAGCTTACAGGGGTGGAATGTGACACGTGGTGGATAAACACCCTGGATGGTGTGTGTGGTCTGTGATGTGGAAGCCCCATGGGCCCCAATATGGGCACAGTGGGAACAAGCCTCCCACCCACTGCTACTCACAACAGCAGTCCACATCCTGAAGGTGCCTGGCCTGGAGGCTGAGCAGGAGGAGTATGTGGACCCTTTGAATGTGCACTGGGGTGCCTCACGGTGATGTAGCACATCCCACATGTGTCTGTCGAGCCCATTATGGAACAGACCCTGGACCTGACCTCGGGGGACAAGATCATGTCTGTGCCTGCCCCTGGGGGGGGGGGGACAACATCCCCTGAGTTGATTCCACCTGAAGTTATTGCTGAACCAGTACATGAGGTGGCCCCAGGGTGGGTCCCACATATGATGTGGCCTGGTAACATGGGCAGATGATTTTGGAGAGGTGGTTCTGCTGGCCAATACTACATAAACATGCTATTGTGTCACTGTTATAGAACATATGTGGGTTGTAATAGTCTATACAATCCTGGGACAAAATGTCAGATGTGCAGCAATCACATAGCAAGCATACCACAGGCATATATGGAACCATAGTGGCCCTGGCAATGGCATGCAGGTGAAATAGTCTGTAATAGGCCAGCAATGATAATGTCCGCACAGGAAACATGGCTACAAACACATTGCAGAAAGTGTGGTACAATACAATATCTGTCCCACTGGTAGGTAAGTTGTAGTCATATGTATTGCGTTGTGTGTACTGTTTGTTGTCACTGATATGGTGGGGGATGAGTGATGTGATGTGAAGAACTCTGGCAACCTTGCTGCATGACTTGCTCACAACAGTTTCCATCTTTATGTCTTTCAGGCAAGATGTCACATGGAACGCTTCTGGCTTACTCAGCTGCTGAGAACAACATTGTGGTAAACCACCTAATCCAGCACTACCCTGTCTTGTTTGACCAGGCCACCCATGAGCAGCAGGAGCAGACCATCCTGTGGAACGACCTAGTCTACAGGGTCAATGATGTCGGACTGCACAACTGCAGTTATGAGCAGATCTGGCATCATTGTTCTGACCTGCTTCACAGTGCCCACTGGCATGTTGCTGTAGTCCAGGGGATCACCTTGGCATGCCGTGTAGAGAAGCTCCTAGCCAGCCTCATGGCACCTGCCCGACCACATAGCCAACAACTGCCGGACATCATTGTGGAGGTGGGTGCTACCCACACACCGGCTAAAGAGCGTGCAGGTAAGGTCACAGGGCACATCAGTAGACCACTGTTGCTTATACATCCACATCTGTACAGGTAGATCATGCATATCTGACATGTCATAGATATAGTTTGTTGCTGCATAGCAGTGATAAACAGATGTGCATATCTGGTAGTATTGTGGACATGCACTGTTGATGTATTGTAATGCTGCACCCACCCTGTAGCAATGCCACAGGTGTGGCCACTGACTTTGCATCTCTCACCCTCTTATGTAAGTCCCTCTGATATACCACCAAGACAGCAGCCTGTAGCTGGTGAGTATGGTTTATGTTGATGCTTGCTAATACACCAGGCATGTAATGGCTATGGTATATTCCATGCACACATCTAACACATCTACCCAGAATGCATGCTGTACATGTGCATGTATTGTTGCTGTTAAATGCATGTCATCACACTGGTGACAATGATGGGGTATTGGATGGGTATGTCAGACACCTGCAAGATAACTAACATCCTGTCATTGTGGAATGTGTCCACAGGGAGTAACATAATGGTGGGAGACATGGCCTATAGTTGGGACATGTTTGAAACATCACCCATATACAGTGCAACACTAGTGTACATACATGAAGGACAATGGCAACTGTTTCAGAGTTACACTATGGCATAACATATTACTGTGGTCCACATTATGAGCTGGGACTAGGCTGTAACACGTGGTGTTCATTGTATGGAGCACTGCACACTGACACACATGTGTAGGCCTTACTTGTCAAGCAACTGCAAAAAGGCTGAAGGTGGGGGGTGTCAGCATGACACACCAGTGCACTGCAGCAGGGATCCTAAGGATGCTAAGAATGGCTGTATCTGCACATAGTCAGGTTTAGGAACTGTGGCAGACATAACCCTACCCCCACAGCAATAGTGATGGCAGTGTGTGAACACCAAGGGATGTGCACATGAGTAGACCTTGCAATCATGCAGATTATGGGGACATGTGTAGGGCAGACTGAACATACATTGGCAAATGCAGATGGCCCATGCTAGTATACACCTGCCTGGAGTAGTGACTGCTGTAGTACACATAATAATAGGTGCAACAAACAATCATGATAAGGGTGTGCACACATATGCCCACATGGACTGTATGCATTGTGGTCAGCATCCACGCACCTAACACATTCCGTAGACACTGCATGTGAAAGTATAGGACACATGTCACATATTGGGCTCATGTACTGTTAATATATGCGGTGATGTGATCCCATGACAGATCAAGGACGGGTGTGTCATATCAATAAGGATGTGTACACTCCCCATAGCCATGGTATGCTCTGACGGTTGTCAGTGTAATAGTATTGGATTGGTCATACATGGTCCACTGATGTTGAGAGCTGTAAATCAGACATCAGGCATTCACAAGTGACATCTGTCCACATATCATCCCAAGTATGTGTTGCTGAAAAACATAGAGGCTGTGAGCATTAAAGCTAACATAACTGACACAGCACTACACATTCAGCAATGGGTTGTACACCTGTGAGGTGTGGGGCAAAGTACATGGCAGGGTGCAGAACAGGTGCACAGCAATACTGTGTACATGGGTGCAGTGGAACGCAGGGGAAGGGGCATCACCTAGTAACACAGCACATGCATCACACACATGTATACTGTTGTTAGCATGGATTGACTATAGCTGCACTGCATGCTGTTGTGTACCATATGTTATGCATGTTGACCAATGTTCAACCTCACCTGTATGTGTGTGTGTGCATTCTGGTTGGTGGTTAGTTTGTCTGTAGGGTCACTTTGGTGAAGTGGAGGGAGGTTGATGCATGTAGGATGTGTGTGTGCATGTGTGTGTGTGTTTGTGTGGGTGTCCATGTATGCACATGTGTGACTGTGTGGTTGTTCATACAGCAGTACCTCCCTTTGGTATTGTGCAGTACATGGACATGGACTACCACATGACACACCAGGAGTACTTGTCATGTATGTAATCACAGGACAGCTGATAGTATAATAAGGTCTGTAGCATGGAACAGGCATTGAGAGGGAAGGTAGACACCAGGTATACCCTTAATATCGGATTCAGCAGAGAGGTGACTGACAACCCACATATGCAGCACTACAGATGCATTGGGAATTACTAGACAACACCAGGGAGTGTGTCCATATATTACAGTTGTCTCGTGATAGGCTGATTGAGCAGCATATCTGGCATGTACTGCGCCATACATACACATGACACTCCAGTGCATGATATTATGGAGTGAACATAGTAGCCCCTCACATATAGGGGCCATGCTCATGATGCCCGGACATACACAGGGTGAACACTTAATGACAACAGTGAGGTCATGTAAAACCACTCCACTCAGGTCAGGGATGTAATGGAGTAACAGGTCTTGTGTTGTGATCACTTGTCTAGGCATTTAGAGGAATGATACATTAATGAGTGATATTAATGAGTGTATGTTACCTAGTGTGATGCAGGGATGGAGAACATATGGGAATATACATGGGACTGTCTGTAAACTGGCATAACCAGATGTCTGGCATGGGCACCACATAGGCAGATGTCCCAGGGTGCTCATTGTAGGGCCACTGGTCATCATGCCCCTGGCAGACATGACACAGCTGGTACCAGCAGGTGCATGTTTCAAGCTGTCATAGTGGCGCAGGCACATATGGAACATTACACCAGACAGGGCCTGAGGCTGCAGAGGGCTGCTCTCACATCTGCATGCGACAACATCTGTGAACTGTCTGGTGCCATCCGTGCATATACTGAGCTCATGGATAGATGGTCTGATAAGATGATGGCCCTCACTGACCATGGTTTGTCCATGCTTGAACATGTGGTGGGAGTGCTGTGACAGTTGCATGGATGTAGGCCAGCAATGCCAACAGCTGGGAGTCAACGTGAACATGCTAGGACACCAAGGAGCTCGTGTAGTGGCAGTACCAGCCCTGGCACTGTGGGGGGGGCACTGTCCACACCACAGCAGACCACAAGCATGTGGTCCTGGCCAGTCCCAGGAGGGACCTGGTTCCAGCGGACATCATCGGGGAGAGAAGCACATTGAGGCCTGTACCTGGACATGCCCATGGAACCCCTGTCAGGCCCAGTCCACGTGGCTGGAGGCAGTGAACTGCACACCCTGCCAGCTATGGTCTGCAGCTGTCCAGAAACACATGTGTAGGGCAGCCACATGGCAGAACTGTTTTCAAGCACACCCACACACTATACTAACACACCTAGGGCAACACCATACCTACACACACCACATCACCGTACCCAGTGCACCTCATTACACCCCTCACCCATACACATGGTGTCAAATGTATGGGCCACCCTTGAGCTCTGGCAAACCAACAACACACCCTGTGCATATGATGAGACCTGTGCCACATCCCTGTCATCCATACCATCGATGCAGGGACAGGCTAATATGGTTCTGATGCACATGGTGACTGTACTACAGTGTACCAAAGTACTGCAGTGTAACATGTCAGGAATAAACTGTAATGCATATATGTCAGGTAGTGTAGCCATCCAGCAATGATGCATTATAGCTGTTAGTAACACTGGTTAAATGTGGTCTCTACAATGTTATCTGTTTGTGTTGTAGATGCACGTGTCAGCATCAGGATAGTCTGCAGTCATATTCCACAATGGGGTATGGCACTGTGGTGACACCATGGCTGTGACATATCTGGGGTACAGTTGAACACATGTCACATGTTTGTATAACAGTTATTGCCTGTACCACATGGACAGGTTACCTGCTGGGACATGTATAATCTGCAACCTGATGTAGACGTATCCACATACATGCGCACTCTTACTTGGCAACACTGGGACTAGACCCCTAACTAGGTATGTAGTTATACTGAAGTGTGTGGCTTTCATTGCACACACCACACAGCGTTTAGGGTGAGGTGTGTTCCAGGTTAAATGTTACATACAGAACATCCCCAGACATGTACAGTATGCTAATGGGGGTTGTAATGAGTGTATATGGACAATACATAGTGTGACATACCTTCATATACACATTAACAGACACATAACAGGCAAACACATGTCCGAGAGATCTGGGCCGATCACTACTAACTATCTTTACCATGTGTTCAATGTGTTACAGGTAGGCTGTACACAGCACATGCATAACTGGCCTGGATTGTGGTATCAATATATATATATATATATATATATATATATATATATATATATATATATATATATATATATATATATATATACACATATACATCTATGTATGTCGATATGTATATGTGCATATATCTATATAGATATATGGATAATTATATATACATATATGCTCATCATATATGCAGAACATGGAGTGGAGTCCTGCCTCAGCTCCAATAGTCCCAACCTCTTAGTGCAAGGGGATGTCAGGTATGTATTGCAGGCATATTTGTAGACTATTGCTACTGTAATAGGGGTTGTTTTCACAGACATGTTGTGTGTGGAAGGTCACATCTGCTTTTAACATGTGTACCATTGGCTACTAACAGACATCCTAAGGACATCAAAGTACAATACCACTTCTAGCACAGTAATGATGCTGTGGACTACAGCAGAGATATGGCCAATAAATGTGGACAGTCTGACACACTCTAGTCAGTCCAGAGGTATACACAGTACCCCTTAGTTCAAAACATGTGGACCAAGCCTGACAATGTGGATGTTAACAGCCATGTAGATGGGCATATCATGTAAATACTGGTATTCATTTGCCCACATAGGTTATGCATTCACACACCCCTGCCTGTCCTGACACATAATAACTTCTGGTACAGAGGTGACATGGCCACATACCACCCACTAGTTAATGACATACATCTGTACAGCATCCCACTGCTTTGTCAGAAATACATGACTATTATGGTGGCCTGACAGCAATACATCTGGCAAGTATCTGTACATAACATTACACTAGGTAAGTACACTAAGCTGCTAGGAATGTAACAAAGCACTGTGCAGGCTACAGGCAGACTGCCACAACACTGGCCTACATTTCTTTTGGGGGTATACACACGTACCTGCATATATAGCAGGCTCTACAGGCATGTCGCAGCACAGAGAAACAGACACCTGTGTGAAAGTGCATAACCACAACCAATGTGAACACAGCCACAGCCATATATGGGAAGCTAGTGTAATATCACAGTATATGAACTATCTGATCAACACCACCCTCATATGTGCCACTCACACACTAGCCCTACATATACTGAGCCACTACACAGTGTGGTCCAATGCCTGTCTGTGGTATGGGACATGTGTGTGTTTGGCCCTACAAACATGTAAGCCAATAGGGTAACATACACTAGAGCAGCATGTAACATCAGATAGAACAGGATCAAGAACAATGACAAGTACCGCAGTCTGTACACAGACCAAGGTACATATTTACAATACACATACATTGTCAACAATCACCATATGTACACAGACCTCAGTACTGTACACCCAACCAAAGAATGCTCAGGTTATGTCATCAAATATAACCCCTACTATACATAACATGTGCAGCAGTCTGATATCTCACTAGCTTTTTATCAGATATTATGTCAATAAATAATGTACAGAACATATGCACCTCTTACTGCATAACATATGTACAAAGGTTGACAGAGTTGTGGCTTCAGGCACAAATACAGGGCCAATATTGACATGTTGTTGTGATAACCTCATATATTTACTGTTGTAACAGGGTTTGTTGTGATATATGTCCTATGAGGGATATGAAGTCAGTAACTGTCATGGCTGTCACCATGTACTAACTAAAATCCTCACACTATGCTTCTGCAGTTCTCAGATAGGTGCTCTGTGAGTAACACAAGAAGCAAAAGGCACCACACACTTCCCAGTTTGCAGATGACCTTACAGATGGGGCTTTCCTCAAAAACATAGCACTGTCATGACAGGTATTAAAACATGTAGACCAGCCATATCCACACACACCCTGTTAAACCGACATTACTCCAAATGTAAAGCAGCAACACTTACATTCTGTAGTCATGTCAGGCACATCCCCCTCCTGTGTGTTGGCCTGTTTCCACAGTGTATGTTGTTAGAGGAAAATCCCCAATCCATCTGTGATGCTGTTTGCCAAACACAAGATCTAGGTCCTGCTCACAGTGAAAGAAAAGGCTCAACACCAACATGATGTTCCTAGATATTGGAGTGTGTTTCCATGCAATTGGCTATGGGAATGTTATCACAGCTGTTCCACATGCAATAAGCTAGAGGAGGGCTGAATTCATGCAGAAGCCATCAGCTGATCATGAGCAGAACTTACAAAACACATGCTGCTGCCTAAGCAAAGCAGGTGTAGTCTCCACATCCACCAGAGAGGGAGTGAGAGAGGCAGATAGAGACAAAGTAAGTCAGGGAGGGGTGGGAGAGTAAAACCTAAGCATGTTTGTGTCACACACCTACCAGTACAGGGTATCAAACCCCTGACTGACTATGTATTGCTATCGTATGTGTATGCTGTTATTGCATGTGCCACATGGCTTACATGTTGAGGAGCTGTCCAAACGTATATGTGATGGTGAGTGATATCTGAAACAGTGATATGGTAGCAATACGGTAGGTGTAGTACACATGCCTGTCCACATGAACAGGTGTCAGCGTCAACACAGCCACACTCTCTCAAGGACTCACACATTTTGACACACTTGGCAGGGTCAGGAATACACTTCCTAACTAGTTAGTTTGCCACAATACAAGACTGTGCAGGTATCACATGCACCACAGAGGTTATCCGAAGGTTATATGGGCAAAGGGTATGTAGAGGTGTCTGACATCAGACAGCATGCTTCAGTATGTCAATGGGGGTTGCAGTGAGTGTGAATTCTTTCACTATTGCCATACACAGGTGGGGGTCATATTGTACCCATTCCCAGCAGCAAGGATACGACCAGAGAGGTACTGTGGGTGGTATTTGGGTGAGCTGGGTGCATGTGTGCTATGGACACTACTTGCATCTGACTCACAGATATGCATGGGGCATTCCAGTTATGCTGCCATGTGCAGGTACATCAGCTGTTTCCCAATACATCAGTCCTATCACCTTTGTGATCTGCCAGATGACACCGGTATTCCCTACTACAGCCCGGATAATGTTATGCATACCTGTACATACAATTCCAAGGGCATGTCAATTTCTCAGTTACACATTATATACTGTATGTCTGGGGTAATTTTCCCTGTGTACTGCCTGTATATCTAGCCCAACAGCCATGCCATGTCCATCTTTCAGATGGTGACACATATTACCACCATACATTTACAAGGGCTTACTGCTAGCATGTGTTATACTGGGGGTAATTGTCTTTGGCACTGCAGTTGTGAGGACTTGGCCCTGGCATCGGCAGTAGTAGGCAATGGCCACCAGGTCAAATCTCAACATGCATACATACTGACCACTCTCACACAATAGGGAAACACACACCAACCTAACACACACAGACCTGCATATTGTACAAATGCTACAAGCTATCCTGCTACCTTGGCCACCTCTGGGCATTTGTGCTCCACTGGTATTATACCTACACATACATGTTACTACATAGGATGGGGGGGTTCACACCTGACTGTTACTACATCTACATAGGATTGGGGGGCACACCTGCCTGTTACTATGTGTCTACATAGGATTGGGGGCACACCTGCCTGTTACTACATGTCTACATAGGGTTTGGGGGGCACACCTGACTGTTTCTACATTGCTACACTGGATTGGGGGTGGCACACCTGACTGTTTCTACATTTCTACACAGGAATGGGGCAGGGGGGCACACTTGACTGTTACTATATTTCTACGCATAATTGGGGGGGATACACTTGACTGTTTCTACATTTCTACATAGGATTGGGGGGGCACACCTGACTGTTACAACATGTCTACATAGGATTGGGGGGCACACCTGATTGTTTCTACACTTCTACACATGATTGGGGGGCACACCTGACTGTTACTACATTTCTACATAGGATTGGGGGGCACACCTGACTGTTTCTACATTTCTACACAGGATTGGGGGGGGCACACCTGACTATCTACATTTCTACACAAGACTGGGGTGGCACACCTGACTGTTTCTACATTTATACATAGGATTGGGGGGGTACACCTGACACTTGCACACATTTGCTATGAATGTACTGGTATGTCAGGTACTCCATTTCATTCTGTATTCTAACCTATCATGCTGACTGTAGGCATATCAGTGTACTACAGGTCTTAGGTTTCATTGACCTATATATTAGTTTCTGGCTTCCTACCCTTCAGAACTAACATCCCACTGCCTGACCTGATGTAGACTGTCTGTGTAGGCCTTGGGGGGAGGTTAACCATAGGCATCATTCAGAGGCCTTAGCACAGCCTTTATTTGTGTTTGTCTACACCTGTCCTGCTGGCTGAGAATGCTGTTGGATATGTGAACCTCCCTGATTGGCATGTGTGCATCATATAGAAAAACATGTGGCCCAGCACATTCCCTGCAGTGGGTTTTGTCACCATGTGTAGTACTGGCTAATATGGTGACACCAGTATTTGTTACAGATCTCATGCTGCCACTGTAGGTGTCTACTATCTGCTGGCATCCCATTCAGCAACCTGATTTCCTTGCATGCTCACATCCATACCACAGATACAAGTAACAACACATACTACTCCATTCGGCAATTGGTAAGGAGAGTGACTTACCTTGTGGGTGTACCAGTACTGAGGATGGTGCTGAAGGTCTGCCTATATTGGATGCACTTAGTACACTCCCTCTACATGGTTGAGCGCAGGTAGTGTCATGTTTGGCATCCCTTTTACTGTATGTGTGAGTCAGAGAGAGGTGTTATTCCCTGGGTCCTTACTGTGTCAGTGTATGTACTATGCGTTGCCTCTTTGCCAAGGCCAGGGCATACTGGGCATGCCTCCATCTGCCTGCTGGGGCAGGCTCAAGTTGTTCCTCTTCTGATTCACTCTGTGCCTGTGCAGGCCTTGGCACTGGTGGGGGGGCTGTGTGGCCTTGCCCCGTGCTATTCCTGCTGCAGCTGTTTCCACAGGATCATATTGAGTAGCATGGCAGATATGATAACACTTTGGGTACATGGAGCTAGTGAATACTGCAAAGCTCCACCAGATATGTCCAGCCACTGGAACTGTGACTTGAGCATCTAAAACACATGCTCTATTATGATTTTGGTCTGTGCGTGTGCCTCATTATGGAGTTCTTGTTCGGGTGTATGTGCATTTCTGATGGGTGTCATCAGCCAAGGCTCCAGTGCGTAACCAGCATTCCCCACTAGGTGTCCGTAAGGGATGTCCCCATTGGGAAATCTCTGGTACAGCTGCATCAGATGCCAGATGTGGGAATCGTGATAGCTTCCAGGGCAGCCATCACACACATTCATTATAATGCCCTGGGCATCGCACACGACCTGGCAGTTGATGGAGGGGAAGCCCTTGCAGTTGATGTAGACCTTACCCCATTCACTGGGTGGTGCTTTGATACATATGTGCATGCATTCTACATCACCCACCACCTCAGGGTATTCTGCTATTTTGTGGAAGAGATGTATATTGCTGGCCAACACCTCATGGGTGTTGAGGAAATATACGTGCTCACCGGCATGTGCTGACATGGCATCCAGGACCTGGTGGAGTACTTTGGATGCTGATGTCTGTGAGATCCTCATGATATCCCCAGTTGGGCTTTGGGAGGTACCTGTGGCTAGTATTCCTAGGCCTACACATACCTTGGTACCCACTGGGATGGGTTCTCCTCTGTTAGTTTTGTGTGTCAGGCGTGGCCGACACAGCTCAACAATTTGCTGTAGGAGGCCCCTGTCCACCCTATAGTGCTCCACTATCTCCAGCCCATGTAGCACCTGGTAGGTTACCCTGGGTCTGTACACCCTTCTCTGTCTCCTCACTGTGGGTTGGTCGACAGCATTCTCATCCTCACCACCCTCAGCCTCTTCCACATGTTGATGTCTGACAGATGCTGCAGACCCTATCATTTTGTTTGTTTTGTTTGTTAAAAGTTCCCCAATCTTATACACCGGCGGTGTAGAGTATGTGGGAAAAACCAGAGGGAAAAGTGTTTGCATAGTTTATAGTAGTGTTCTGGGCTGGGCTGGTCTGCTGCCTGTGTAATTGGCTGATTCTGATACATTTCACCTGCCAGCTATGCTAGCTCTCCTAGATTACCTTCCCACTGCTGTTTTCCCTTCCCATTGCCTTCCTGTTTAAGCCTGGGGGTGCACTGCGCAAACACAGTGCTCAAATGTGCACAGAGCTGCTATTTCCTGGTTTACTTTTTTTTCCCTTTAAAACCTGGTGCTCGGCACACACACCCGCCTAGGCAATGTAAAGAGTGCTAGGTAGTCTCAGACACACCCCCTTGCTTAGCTCTGCTAAGCTAAGGGTAAACCCAAGCCACAGAGCTCCAATCCGCTTACAGTATGCTTGACACACCCCTATGATGGCAGCTAACTCCTAGGCTTGCACCAAGCTATTACTGCTCTTACACTGTTGGGTGCTGGCTAGCATTTAGGTGAAATCTGGGATTCAGTATCATTCCCCTCATTTACATAGGATTGCCTGCTGCTGCATAGTTAAAGGTCCCACATTGAGACTCTTCCCTTAGAAACCACTATTCACTGGCCATGTTGTCTTCTGCCTACCATTGAGCATAATGGCAAAATAATGATTTTGGTTAGAATGCTTATTTGAGGGTTTTTATTTTATTTTTCACCCGATCCCGTTTGCACACCGCTGCCCTATGCTTAAACAGCCGAGATTGGCTAAAAAAAAATAAAGGTTGATTTTTTTATTTTTGTAACTATTTTCCATGCCACTGGCCATATATTTGGCCATTGGCATGCTTTCTACATAATATCCACCCTTTATTTGGAGCTGTCATGGCTCCGTTTTGTAGTTTGGAGAAATGTACTCGGTTACTGACCAAGTACATTTCTGCAGATTACACTATTCCTGCACAGCCGGCTTCCAGCTTCCTGGATCACAAATTCTCCTCATTTGCATGGATTCCACCTGCAAATGGGGTGATTTGCATACAGGGACTGAGTCCATGCAGTACTAATGTAGGAACACTCATGCACATCCCTACAGCCTATTCGTAGATCGCACAGCAGACATATTGCCTGCTGTAGCTCCTGCACTAGTCCTGCACAGTGTGGAGGGCTTGCTAAATCTGTGGGATTAATTCACAATTTAGTGTAAAGTAATTCTAAAATATTAAAAAATCGCTGTTGGAAGACAGATCAGTCATTTCTGAATAACATTAAAATAACAATTTTAAATGATTATTTTATTTTTTAATTGGATAAAAAAGTGGTCCATTGAAACCCCTTAACCATTATTAAGCATGACTATTGTTTTACACCAAATACACACACACACACACACACACACACACACACACACACACACACACACACACACACACACACATGCACATGCGCGCACACGCGCACACATTGCATTTTGTAGAAATAGTCACATAACTGACCATGAAGACAAGCCTCATATTTAGTTAAATACCTGAACAAGCAGGGAGAGTGCCCATCCTGAGGATGAGTGTGCACACAAAGATGAACTTATGAAAGATGAACTTATGTAGCTGATACACAATGCAGGATAGGGATACATGAGGGAGTGTTGTCCCCAGGGAGCCAGGAGAGTGGCCGCATCACATGTGGTGGAGTAGATGATAGGTCAGTATAGTCCATTGCACCCTGAAGTGGTAGGGGGCACATGCAATACCTGGGTCCTTAGGAATGAAACACTCCACAGGAGCAGTATGACACACTCAGGGACCTTGATCTTTTCATCCTTTTTCATGGGTATGAGTTAGTCTGGCGGCTGGCTCAGTCAGATTTGACAGGCCCTGTGGATGAAGAGAGGCCATAAGAACAGCTAATGATCAGCTGTCAGGAGCAGCTTCTGTGTGTGTGTGTGTGTGTGTGTGTGTGTGTGTGTGTGTGTGTGTGTGTGTGTGTGTGTGTGTGTGCATGCGCGCGTGTGTGCGTGTGTGTGTGTGTGTGTGTGTGTGTGTGTGTGTGTGTGTGTGTGTGTGTGTGTGTGTGTGTGTGAGTGTATTTAGGTGTTGGTAAATTAGAATCTTTGAAAGCAAATGCTCAATAAAATTCCTCATATGCATTACTCTGAACCTTCTGGGATACCAAATTATTAGTGCTCCTGCATTCTTCAAGCTTATCTCTTCTTAGCTAAATAATTCCTGGGGTGGGTCATATAAAACTGATCACTGCATGCATCATCTGACTGAGAACTTAAAGTCATTATTGCAGTCTGCAATTCCCTGACTTTACTTTCTATCCTTGTTCATCTCTCCTTCCTTCATCTCTCTCTATTTCAAAACTACATATTTCTTTTTAAAATCTAGCAGGAAGGAAACCAACTTTTCTAGAACATTATCTAATTTGATACAAAGGGTGCCAGAGTTTGAATAATAACCTTGCACTGCACTTTGTTTTGTGCAAACATTGGTTGCTTGCATCACATTATCTTCCTATCCTATATTGCATTATTAGTATTTTATACATAAATCGGTTGTTTTAGACTCTTCTAAAATTCAAATTTTACACTCTTATGAAATCTAATTTTTATTTTTTTTTTAGATTACTATTGAGATAAATAATAAAGCAGAAGAATAAATCCAAAAGTCTTTTTTACTTGCATTGAAAGCCATCTAAGCAAAGTTAAATACTTTTACTTAATAAATTGCACTTGTTTAACATTATTTAAGTGATCACTGCTGTTCCCTGGCTATATCTATGCATTTAAACAAATATTTTTACAAAAAAGGTGTTTTTTTTTCCTATCACTGTTTGTCTTTTAATTGCCTTGTAGAAGGGCTTTCTAGCTTTTGTTTTAAGTTTGTCTGTTCTAGCTTTGCACTTGTGGGATTCTTTTTGCTGACTTTTTACAGTAGGAGGACTGCAGTTATTCATCTTGTGTCAGTAGATATTTCCCTTATTTGAGTTCGGAAAGACACTAAAGGGTTTAAGGTGTAGATATTCTATTGGTCAGAGGGCTCAGCATTTAGTTTTCTGTTTTTTCTCTGCTGGTATAAATTCCTTGCACTTGAGTAGAGCTGCTCACCATGCAGTGGCAGTTAGCAATGCCTTGCACAGATGCAAATGTCTAGACAGCAAATTTTACCTAAAAAAACACTCCTAGAACTGTAAACAATAACTTTGTGACTGAAGAACAATATCATTCTGCATAAACAGGCACAAAACAGCTAGTGTGCATTTTGAGCAGAACATCTCTTAAATCTCAGCATAATCTAACCTAGTCTAGTGCCAAACTCCAAAGATCATCCCTAAGAAAACTCTATAAACCCCAGATGACACCCCATAGTAGCTCACCCAAATACAGGTTCAGACAATATGGATATGCAATTTCCAAATGTCTTCTTAGCCATCATGGTCGATATGGACATAATAAGGTGATATAGCAATTGTCTTATGCTCACAGATGGCCATTTAATCCTTAAAGAAACAAACACAGTATGCGAGAGAAGTACATACACAATTTCACTGGAGGAAAAATCTTGCATAAAGACAAGGTTGTCAAGAATGCAGACACTCTGAACCTACCACACATAGTGTCCATCACACACATAGATCAACTTATACTGAGGCACTTAAAAGCAATTTTCCCAAACCTCAAAGACCTCCCAAACTTACAAATTGCAATCCCTATCCTCAGCAAACTCAAAAGCATTCACCAAAAGTTACATCAAACACCATGCACATCCCTATACCTAGCAGAGACCCAAAAGCAAAGTCCATAAGGCAAACAAACACACTACCCAAGATTCTATTCACAGGAGACTCCACTGTATGACACTCAGATGCCCAACTCACCAGTCTCAGCAAGAAGATAATGGTCAGTTGCTTATCTGGAGCCAGGATCCACAAAGTTATGCATACACTCAAGTCACTACACAACAAATACCACTATGATTCCATCATTTACCAAGTGGTTATAAATGACCTGAGATGTATGCCCATGGACTATATGAAGAGAGCCATTATTGATCTATCCAAAAATTGTGTCTCAGGCTGGTATGTGCCCTGCATTGATCATCATTCTACCTTTACCAAGGATGGTGACACAATACGAACAAAAGATGATTGACTTCAGTAATTGACTTAGTTTCTGCTGTCATTCTAGGGGATACAATCGTTGTCAGTATGGAAAGGCATGGATATCAAACCACGTTGCTTCACCAAGAATGGTCTGTAACCAAGAAAAGGCTTACAAACTTTATTCTCCTGTCACAGAGCCTTTTTTAGGTAATGCCAAATTTACAAACCTAAAATAAATAAAAAACACCGTGAAACTTAAAAAGAAGTGATTTGATATGGCTTGAGTGCTTTTGACCTTTAACTGGTCTTCTTCAGAATAAAAACATTTACATAACAAACTTTTTTATGCCATCCACTTAAATTGCCTGACCAATAAAAACACATAACCAATTAATTTGTCTAATAAATCATTAAAAAAATGCCACCAAACTATTGCAGGAATACCGTAATACTAAAATACTAAAACTTTCCTCACCACAAAGCAGTAGAACACAACCTTTCAACAATACTTGGCATTCACTTACATTTATCATGATATCTTCACCTTTGAAGTACCACTTTGTAATTTGTTACCATTTAAGCCTGGTTGGTGGTAAGCATATAATTCAGTTTGCCACTTCAATTCTCTAAAATCCAATTCTCCCTCGCTATCCCCATTTAAATCATTCTTAACATAATCAATGACACAAAAATAAAATTTCCTAAAAGTCTTGCATATGGCTGCATGTTTGGCTAATGCATTTTCCGTGTTACCCACCTTAATAGTGTATAAATGCTCATAAATCCTTTTCCTAAGACATCTACTGGTTTTCCCTGCATAAAATGCCTCACATGAGGAACATCTAGCTAAGTAAACAGCAAAGGTGGACCCACAAGTGAATGAACCTGGTACTGGGTATATTTTGTTACTACCCAAGACATCAAAATTGGGACTCTCAGAAATGTATCTGTAAGTGGAAAATTGCTGATATTTAAAGGTGCCCCTCTTATTTGTTAATACATAATCTTTAAGTTTCTCCAACAAAGCTTTAATTTTTTTAGATTTTTTTTTCTTAATAAAAGTGGGACCCCCCCCCCCCACACCAGTTTTGAACTAACTTCATTGTTGGCACATAAAATTCTCCATTTGTTCACAATGATGTTTTTAATGGCTTCACTGTACAGCAAAAAGACTAATTGCATAGAAAATGACCATTCTTGATGTGGATTGGTCACAACTATATCCTGTGCATCTACTGGACATCCAATGAACTCTTAGTTCACAGTTCTATCTGTAACATCTTTAGGATATCCTCTGTGAGTAAATCTGTGATGTAACTTCTTAATAAGCTCATGCAAAATGTGTATCGGTAGTCAAACATTTCAACCCAATTAACTGTCCTTTTACAATATTGTATTTCATATGAGGTACATGCTAGAATAATGCAAAATAGCTTTACTAGAAAAATGTTTGCAACTAATCATCGTACTCAACTTTTTGTTCCTTGAGTTTCTGCATACTTCTAAGTTCAAAAAACAAACACTAGTTGTACTATAATATTGTGAAAACTCAGAAAAAATCAGTACTTGTATTCATGGCCTTTATAAATGCTTCCAATTCCATGGTGTTCCCCCTCCACACAAAAAAACAAATCATCAGTAAAACGAAAGTATAGATCTATCTTCTTATAATCCTTTAATTTAGAAAAAAAGTCATGTCTCCCAATACATCATAACCAAATTTGCAAAATTTAGGGCCATTCGAGCCCCTATAGCAACACCCCTTTTCGGATGGTAATATTCTCCCTCAAAAATGAAACAGTTATTGATAAAACCTGATTTATGCTTCCAGTCAAAAATTTACTTACAGCCTAACTCATGTTACTTATTCTTGCTCAGCATGAATCCTACCCACTCCAAACCAACATCATGCAGAATGGAAGTATACAGTGACTTGACTTCAACCGAAACTAAAAGATCTTCTTTATCAACTTCACTTTCCTTTTTTTTTTCAAGGAAGTCAAAGGAGTCTTTGATAAAAGAAAACCCTCCTTGTACAACCTTTAAAAGTGCCCTATTTATGAACTTTGGTACTGCTTCCAAGTTGAAAGCAGGAGCAGATACTATAGGTCTGTATGGGGGGCTGACCTCATGTTTATATATTTTGGGAACACCGAATAACTGGCCTATTTTTGGTTTTGGAGTATCGAAAAAAGAATATTTTTCTGCTATAACTCCCTCAAACAAGGCTTCAAATAGCCAAGAATCTGCATGCCTATATGCTATCAAAGTGTCTTCTTTGGTCACTGTTTTATAAAAAACACTTGATCCTGTAATAAACATAACATACTGTTAACATAATCTTCGTAATTAAAAGTCAACATAGTTCCCCCCTTATCTGCCTTCATAATTCTGATGTTTGTGTCCTTGTTTTTTTGTTTTTTTTCTTTTTTTTCTTCTCTTTTTCTTTTTTTCTTTTTCTTTCTTTCTTTCTTTATGGTTTGTTTACATAGTGACAGAGGCAACAAGTTGGTGTTTTTGTTATTTTAAATTTACAAACATACCAACATAGCAAATAAAACCCAAATAAATAATGAGTTATTATGTCTCACTGTTAGGAACATAAACAAGAAGCATCATACCCTTCAAGCTCTCCTCACTCTGGAGAATATAGACATCCATGCTGTTAACGAGATGTGGTTTAGAGCTGCAGAAAGTACACCAATAGTGCAAGGTTTCAGTGCCCCCCACACATTTAGACCAACAACTTCACAGACAGGGACTAAAGGCAGAGGAGTCCTGATCTACATTAACAACAGGTATACCTAGGTTGCTTAATCAGGAAGATGCTCTGGAATTTATCTATGTGCAATTCACCATAGATAAAGTCCCATACCATATCCTAGCAAGTTATATATCACCTGCTATGTTCCAAGAAACCAAAAGTTCATTCTTTGGCCTAATGGAGATACTCAACATCAGGCCAAATACCCTATACATGGGGAATTTTAACTGCTCTTTTATAGATTGGGGAAAACTACACTGCCTCAAACATGCAGGCACAATGATTCCTGGACTTTATTAACACAAACTCCCTTGACCTAATACTGCACACACCTACTACAGATTCTATTATACTGGACCTGGTACTCATTAATATGGGATTGTGTTGCATCCTCCCCCAATGTTATGTCCTCACTGGTGAGGTAGGACCATAAAGTTGTCTGCTTTGAAATAAAAATCAGCTCAGTAACCCCAATAAGCCATGTAAAAGTTAGGAACTATTCCAAAGCAAACTACATCCTATTAGGCGATAGTCTGTCAAAATTCAGTACCTCTCCTAATACAGAGTTCACAACAAACTATGCTGAATTTTTCACAGAATCCTATTATAATTGTGTAAATGGCTGTATAGAGGCTGTTGTAACTGTGACATCCCTTCTCTGGGCCAGTAATCAAGGAGCCTCAATCCTCACCACTGACACTGGTGGGGAATGTTCACTTAGAACAAAAACAGATGCACACAGTGTTTTCAGATGCAGCTCTCTGCACTAAGTATAATTTCCCTTAAAAGCACACGGGGAGCATACTTCAGACGTGGGGCTGGACTTCCTGTCCAGGCCCCAAATAAGACTCCAGCTTTCTCTTTGCAGAAATCATTACTCTGTGTCCCTGTTACAAGTAGCTGACACACGCACTCTTTGAGATTTGATTTTCACACACACACACACACACACACACACACACACACACACACACACACACACACACACGCACACACACACACACACACACACACACACACACACACACACACACACACACACTCACACACCTGGAAAAGGCTGGCATACATTTACCCACTATGCTACCTCCACCCATACTATAAGGTAGATTCACTGCTACCATCCAGCTTCTTTAAAGCTCTTACCAGGGTACCCAATTACTCTTAGTAAAATTAATACTTATACAAATGGTGATGTTAACCAACTGGCAAAACTTTCAGGAGTGTGATGCCGCAGTACCACTAAATAAATGCAAGTACTCTCAAAAGTTAAAATATTTTCCAAAAGACTAGCCACAATGAAAGTTTTAGATATATTTAATAATTAATAATAAAAACGTGAGAATACTGAATATATATTTGCAATAAACACAAGTTTCAATTCACAGGAAATATAAAAAAATAGCACAGATGGAAAGACTTAGACATATACAGAAAACAATACTTTTAGCTAATCTCACTATATTTTCCTAACTGACTGAAGAACTACTGTTCTCTAGTTAAGTTACTTACCAAAAAGAGGCAAAATGATGTAGGTGAGTGGTCTTACTCATTCCAAAACAGAGTGCTTAGTGTCCTCTGTCTCACTCTGTCACATCCCTCACTAGTATATAAATACAATTTCTGTGCTGGCTACAGAATGACATCACATCTGGTCACCTGATTCTATGGTTCCCACACTACCCCCTGACTAGAAGTTGAGCTAGGATCTAGCACAGATGTGTTAGAATACACATCTATAACTTTACTAAGGCTTATTGAAGTATCTGGAGACTGTAAAACAATTCCAACCTTTTCATCCTTCCTAGAGACTAACCAGCCATCCTCTGGTACCCCAGGGTAGCAATTAATTCATCACTAAGGACAATAACAGCAGGATCCCAGCCCAGATGTTGTGTCTCTGACTGCATTCAGGCCTGTAACATAAAATCTTTATGGCTTAAACCAAGTAATTTAATGTCTGGCTATTTTTCTAAAGGTTAGCTGGGCTGAGCTTAAACCCTTCCCTTCCAGCATCCTCTGTTAACATATATTTCATCAGTTGCAATACAGTCTGACATACATGTATATTTCTTTTCTATCCAGCAGGACCCAGTGTTGATACATTTTTAACACAAGCAACTTTACAAATACATTTTAACACAAGCATCTGTACAAATCAGTTTGATATTCAAATGACATAAAATTCTTTACAAAACTCCAGATAGTTATGCTGGCATATTTTACACAGCTGGCACTACCTCACATCATCATAGTAATTACCAGAAGTAAGTCCAAAAACAACTTAAAACATATAATTCGAACCAAAACAGGTTATACAACAAATGGAAAAAGTCATGGCTAAAATCAGGAACAGCAACTCACATAAATACAAGCACTCTCTCATCAAACAAAAGGACTAACTAATTCAACCAAAAAGAATTATGAGGTCAAGATAGCCTCCCAGGCAAAAAAAAAAAAAAAAAAAACAAATCTGATACCTCAAAAGCAAGACATAGCAGTGCATAAAACTGATGGTCAATAGCGCCACTTTCACTGAGCAGAGTGAAAGAGATCCTGCTGGCTGACAAATTCTGCTCGAATTTCCACCTCCCCACTTCCCCACAGCCACTCCCAAGAAATACCTACAAGCATACCCCCTCCCCCAACTGTTAGCAGGGAGCAGGTCCTGGCAACACTTGCTAATACCAAGAACACAGCCTCAGTGAGCCCTGGCAATAACCCATGATCCCTCCTAAACAGTCTGAAACATGACATATCAGGGCCACTAGAGTCAGTATTTAACTAGTCTTAAAACAGGCTTTGTACCACATAAATAGGAAACTGCAACAGTTACTCCTCTCCACAAGAGTGGACCATCAACAGACCCCAAAAACAACAGACCTGTTAGTCTGACTAATCTTATAGGCAAAAAAGTGGAAAGAATTATCATGGAAATGATCAACAAAGACATTGTCAGCCTTCAGACACTGGAATCAACCCAATTT
The DNA here is from genome assembly GCF_019279795.1 of Protopterus annectens. Classification (NCBI taxonomy): domain Eukaryota; kingdom Metazoa; phylum Chordata; order Ceratodontiformes; family Protopteridae; genus Protopterus; species Protopterus annectens. The sequence continues at coordinate 1,752,764,483 of NC_056741.1, read as the reverse complement.
GTCTTTGTCAAGGGAAGTCACGCCTACTAAGCCTTGTGGACTTCTTTGAGAAGGTCACCAAGGCAATGGATAATGGGAACATTGTGCACTCACCAAGATCTGGTTAAGGCATTTGATAAAATAACCCACACAGGCATTGCTGACAAATTCACCAAATTAAGCATAAGCCCCTAAATAAATAAATTGGCTTACCAGATGGTTCATTAATAGGACCCAGGAAGTCAGGAATGGAGAGACCACTTCCACAATGAGACTGGTCACCAGTGGGGGTCCCACTGGGCTCCATGGTGAGCTGCTTCTCTTTGGCATCTACCTCTCAAAGGTCAAGGCTACTCGCAAGTGACTTTGGCTGACCAAGTTCAAAAATGACTGCAAATTAGGAGCTATCATAGATTCCTCAATGTCACCAACATCTTACAAGGGGGACTGTAACAGAAAAATGACTGGCACTAAAGTCACAGCTTAAAACTCAATGCCAATAAATACAATAGAGCATCTTTTTGGCAACTGTTCTCCCAGGGAAATTATGCCATTAATAAGACACCCCTAAGAGTTGACCAGGTGGGTAGGGATCTAGGAACATATGCAGATAGAAACCTGGCCCTTGGCCATCACATGGCCAAGGTAGTAAGAAAATCATTCTATATCACCCAACCTATAAGTAAGGTCATGGCATCCAGATCTAAGGCAGTCATAGTGCCACTATACTTGGCACTCACCAGACCATCATTGAGTATAATGCCCCCTTCAGCGTGTGCCTAACCAGACATATGCAGCAACTGCAATGCCCACAAAATTTCCTTACCAAAAGAATCTAGGCATAATCACATTGTCCCACGTGTACCACTTTAACGCCCTATCTCTATACTCAGTCAACATTACTGAGAGGCAATCTATGCCTGGCATACAAGATATACTTGGCTCCAGCTCAGATGGACCTTTTGCACATCTGCAAAATGAACAGCATCAGAACTACTAGATCTAATGATTTACACATAGTTCCTCAGTAGTATTAAGCAGTGCATTGTCATATTTTGGACCTATCTGCTTGTATTTTCACCACACATTGTCCAAACATGAGGAAATATTGAGAATGATACAAATGATTACTATTTGCATACAAACATCCTACGCTGAAACTCAGGAATGCTTGGTTCTCGATCTGCTGTTTCACAAGTGGGATTGCCATCAATACACCATGCTGTTTAACAGCTACATTTTGCTCCCATGACTGGCAGTGTACATGAATGACAGAATAGATACATTATCTGAGCAGTATGTAATTACTTGTGACCAGCACATTACTGTTACTTCTGCTTATTAAGTCACTTGCCTTTTCACCCAAGCTTGTAATGCACACTAGCTTGTCTTCAACTATGTTAATCCTTACAAATGTCTATTGTCCCACATTTAAAGTCAGACATTTCCTGTGACTATGTACTCCAGACTGAGTAATTAGAAAGGTAGATGTTCGAACACAGCAGTGACGAACTATCATGAGTGTGTGTGTGTGGGGGGGGGGGGGCTAGGTAGGGATGATATGGTGTGTAACTTTACAGTGGTTGTATCACACCACTTTTAACTCATGAATTGCCCTAAAAAAGCAGTGGTGACATTATATATTCAAATGTGCACTGTCACATTTGCAAGCAATTATCTCACATGGTGCTTACGATTAATGCAATATCTTCCAGCTTATGATTTTAGATAGTCTGTTCAAAACCAGACATTACTCCATAGACTGAGTTGTGTCAATCTGCTCGTGACTGCACATGTAGGTAAGAAGGGTGTCACCCATATATTTCGTGTGTACATGTATACTTGGAGAGGGCTCTTTTACTATTTTCTGTCCACTGTAGCACAGACAACTGCTTTGTTAAACACTGATGATGCCATTTGTTGAAATATGCTTTATGTTACCTAGTAGTCAGCCTTCTCCTATAACATGAGGAAATGATAGAGTGTTCTATAGCTTGTTGGCTTAGTAAGCCATGAGTTTGAATCCAGGATTATCTGTGCATTGTGCGTGATTGTGCTTCTACAGTCATAGGAGTGACTGTGTAATACAACACACGTGATGGGTGAACCTACTGTTATGTAATATTTTTGTGTCAAAGAGACAGATCTCACCACACTTTTAATCAATTTAAAGGCATGCTTATGCCTTGCAGCCATAAGATAATGTAATGCCATCAAACACACTGTATCTCACATTGGTAGTAAGATTTCTCCTTTACCGTTTGCAGTGGAGACAATATCCTGTAGTTTGTATAGTTAGACAGATAAGTATTTGAAAGAAGCAATGACTGAATAGTACGAGTGCATTTCAGTATACTGTTATGCATGAATTACATCCACCACAGCTTTAATGTATGCAGTTATACTGGAAGAGTGTTCCTCCATTACTTTTACCTCAAACAATTACATTGCACAACAATGATGATGTCATTCCTTAAAATATGTTCTGTCTTACAGTGTGATAAGACTTTGCCTGTGGAGTATGCGGTTAATATTTAGTTCTGTAGGTTGTGAAGTTACACAGGCAGCTGTTACACTTCAGAAAAGGACAACATAAAGTGAGTGCACTGATGTGACACATACAGCATTGCATCAATTTATTTTGTTCAAGTTTTATTTGTAACAAAGTCCTTGCAACACATAATGGATTTCATGCCAGTCAAATATGTCTTCTAAGCTGCTTGTGAGTTTTCCAGTGGTGTATACAGTTAATACTGTCTTGTATATCATGTGTACCCAAGGATTCACTTTATATACTCGAAATTTCAAAATGTCAAACCTCTGAATAATGAAGACCAGAGGATTGAAGTTTTGAAGTCTCAAACCAAAAAACAACCCATCCAAAACATGAAAACTATTCATTTCATATTTTTGCAGGGGGCAAGCCCCCCTGCACTCCCCATGTGGTGGGCTGCACCCCTCCCACACCCCCTGCTACTTAAATAGACCAAATTCGAGATCACACTACATTGAAGAGAATTATAAAGTTCCCATTCTGCACTGTATGGCGATCTCCATTGAAAAGATTCAAGATTTCAAAACTTTGCAAAACAATATGGATGGACAAAAATGACTTCGCTAACCAACAGTGATATTGGTAAATTACAACTGGTTGGACACTTTTGATCCATCGGAATAACTTCTATTGAATAAACATCAAAAGCTTTCATTGCTATCTCCTGTGGCAGACACAGTTACTACTGTTGAGTGTAGAACTTGATTGGCAGGGGTTTATATCTGGTAAGGTTTGTCTGTAAGTCATTTGTGACAGACAAGAATGGCTTAACCAAAGAATGGAGTTATGTCACAGTAGGAGGGCCACTTCTTTTAGGTTTCACATTCCATGTTAGGAGAGCCATAACCATTGCAATAGGATGCTAATTGAATTCCTTGAAGTGTATTCTTTATGACACAGCTGTGCCTCCTTCTGTGACATCAATGCTTTTCTCTGACATCTGACCTTGGCATGTGTTTGACTCTGGTAAGACGTAACTGCTGATTATGTCAGTCGATGCTCACAGGTATTATTTATTTCCCCCAAAATAATGACTTGTATTGCATGACTTCATACAAACATTTACATATGCATTTTAATATTTTGTTCACACTATAGGGCTGTAAAGGAGATAATGCCTTATTCATCATTTCTTAATGTGTCCAATGCTGCAAAATCATCACAAAGTGTGAGTGGGCCTGTGTTAATGATACTGTCTTGTGGTTTTGTGTTTACTAGTTGATGTTGTTGTCTTTGCTGTACTTCTTTATGAGCATGCCCAGTATAATGATATATTAAATGTGTGCTGTTTGCCACAAAGTAATCAATGTGCTGAGACTGAGAATGTTCTTCTCAGTTGTACTTCTTTGCCAGCATATGTTCATTACACTTAATGACCTACATGTGAAAGATGACATTTGTCACAGGCCACTGTACAGGTGGCGTGTGTGAAATGTAAGACTGTCAACAGGTCACTTGGTAATACACATTAATGTTTCACCTGGGTGAAATGTATGTTAGTGTAGTGTCATTCAGGTATTACTAATGTGTTTAACAAGGCTCGCTTCAAGGTTAGGTATCAGTTATCAGGTATCATTGTTTACTGCATTCACAGGTGTACTTTGATACAATTTTTAAGTTAACATGTATGATGTGGCACTTCCTGCTAGAATGACACACATTATATCATATCATTGACTACACTACCATGAATGCACCATACTCAGATAATTCTAGCCTGTCATTTGCTCTATTTCCCCAGAACTGAGGTACTAACACCATAATGCTGGTATGTAATTTTATTTTGCCCAAGTTTTGTTTGGGCTACCTATCCATGTGTGTTATTCACATAATGCGTCCTGTGAAGGCTGCAGCAGCATACAGCTGGCTACAACATATACTTTTTTGGATATGCACCTGGTGTGCAATAACTGCAGTATATGCAATATCTCCTAATGTATCCACTTTACTTGCTAACTGTTACCTCAAATTATCACTTTAAATTTTACATGTATCACATTTATTCCCCTTTGTTACACTGTAGCTGTGTCCTTCTCACATCCTTTGTCAGCATTTCCTTTTTATTATATATGTGCCCCTAAGTGAATAGGATTACTTGTACAGATAATATATTTAATTACTGTTGTTTGCACACTAATATACATGTATCTAACTGCACTTTCCTTATTAAGCTACCTTTGTCTCTTAATTATGTCATTCAATCCGCCCTTGCCTTTTATTGTGCTATCCATGTGTGCTTTCTTATTTGGGTTGTGTGTCTATACAACCTGTTTTTTATATTATGTGCTCAAGCTCCTGTGCACCTGTTCATGTCCACTAGCAGGTTTTCTGGCCATGGACAGTTTACTGCTGAACACTTTAGCAGCTTGCATATTGAATAAGCACTGCTGCCATTGTGCTAACACAAACAGAATGTGTAGGCTTAGCATGACATGTACACACATGTTAATGAATCCCCAGGAATGTTTGCTGAGTAGTAAATAAATAAGACAGAAAACAAGTGAGGTTGGGAACCCTGATACACAAAGGAAATGAGATGTGAACAATATTTCTATATTATTAGAAAATAACATTAATTGGTTTGATATCAGAGAAAATGCTAACTATATACAATATTTACTATATCTATCAAAGCAGACTGCATATGAGAAGGGAAAAGAGGAAAATTATTGGCAGAAATTATTAAGGGAAGCCTTAAAATTACAGTATAGCATTTTACTAGAAAACATTTATACCCACATTATTTAAGGGAGGATGTAGAGGAAGGTTATCAGTTTGAGGATGAGGATTTTTGTCAAGTAATTCCTTGGAGGTGATGGCATTTGCATGTGGCTTCTTTGAATAGAAATTGTTTTAAGTTGTCTCTGAACTTATTAAAGTAAATATATTTGTCCTAGACTGTTCAATGGACATCTCAGGATTGTGGTGCCATCATTGAGAAGGAGTGGTCTGTGCAATGAAGTATGGATCTAAGGAGTATGAGACCTGAGGCTACAATTAGAGGTACACAAATTGAGATGGTTTACAAGGAACAGAAATGATTTTTGAACCATGGAGAAGAGGAGTAGGGTTGATCCATTTGATCATTGAAAGAACTAAGCAGTAGGGCTCTACTTTTGGGACAGATCTAGTTACAGAATAATCATTATTATTATTTTTTTTTATGGAGTAGGCAAAGACAGTCTGTATTCCACATTCCACTTTTGCTGAGACAACGCCAATATCTATAGCCATCCAGGCTTCAGGGGACAAACAGTGGGGGACTTTATTAACTCAGAAGAGATAAGAGCTGATTTTGTTTTTTATGATTTCTTAAAGATATTTAAAATTAACATGTTAGTCCAGCCACATGTATTTGAAATTTGAAAGGAGCTTAGCCATTGCAGAGTACCCTCTGATTCAATGGGACAGAGAATAACTTTTGCAAGGTGCTGAAAGTTATTGTTTAATTATTTTGGTGATAAGGGTAAGTTGTTAACTAGAAAGTTAATTTTAATTAACTGAAGAGATGATCTAGATCATCATTACACAGTAGGACTTTATTTTTTGAGAAGTTAGAGAGTAGTAAATTTAAAAAAGAAGAGAAGTTAGGTGATAGAATGGAGCTTTTTCTATTACTTTGATTGGGTTGGCAGTAGGAAGTTTGGAACTACCAACCTGAACTGAGAAGCTTTTGTTTGAAGTTGACTTTTTTAACCATTGCCTTTTAGATGAGTTGGCAAAATGGTTAAGGTCTTTGCCTCCCATGCATAAGGTACAAGGTTCAAACCTGACCTCCGGCCACTGTCTGTTTAGAGTTTGCATGTTCTTCTCTGAGGGTTCTTCCCACCTCTGAAAATGATGCTGAGTGTTTTAATCTTGAACTCACCAATGAATGCAGCTGTGGGCAGTAGCACAGACTGTACATGCTTCCCTATGGGGGAAGACTTAACACTTGCATAGACCAACTACTTTGGGCATCTACTGTGGTGCACAGTGTCCTCATGATAGGAAAACACAGATCATAGACTGCACACAATGGCAGGGCTAGCCACTCAATGGTGTAAAACATGGCTCTGATTTGGTTATGCTGACTAACATCGCCAAATGGTCATGGATAGTTACCCTTGATAAGTGGCTTGAGAGACTGGCCTACTCTGACCTATGCCAGGGACCCATGCTAATGGTGGGAAGGGTGTGTGTGCTCCTATTAGCCAGTGTGTGCCCCTCATAAAGCCCAGCAGCCCTGGGCTAATAAGCTAATCGTCGTCCGGTGTCCAGATGCCCAACCTGGGTTACCTGAGATAGTTCTACTGAGCAAAAGCCTGCCAAACATGAACTAAGAATTGCTACACTCAATGTAGGTTAACTGATAGGATGGAGCTTGGCAGTGGAAGATATGATGTTACATAGGAGGCTAGATGTCCTATGTATCCAAGAGAAAATATGGAAGGGCAGTTCAGCAAAGCCACTTGGCTTGGGATCCAGAGTCTGCTACTCAAGAGGAGGACAGGTTAGAAATGGTGTTGGAATTGTGTTAAGACAGAACCATGAGAAGGCAGTAAGGGATGTCATCAGAATTAATGACAGAGTCATGGTGATCAGACTCCATTGTAATGACAGGACAGTATTCTTACTCCCAGCCTATGTCCCACAACAGGGTTGTGATATTGAGGAAAAGAGTGCAGTCATACAGCAGTTGCAGGGTCTATTGGATAAAAAGCAGGACTACATGAACTGGTGTTGATAATGGGTGACTTAAATACACGTCTGGACAAACAGAATAGGATATGAGGACTGCCTGGGTCCATATGGGTGGGGCAACAGGAATAAAGAAGGAGAGGCCATTATAGACTTCTGTCTGGCAAATGGCTTGATAGTAGCCAACACATGGTTCAGAATGAGAGACACTCATAAGATCACATACAAGAGTGGCCAGCATGCAACTCAGGTAGACTTTCATCTAGTAAGATAGACTTCCTCTTAGTAAGAAAGGGGTATTGGGGTAGAATCAGTGACTGCAAAGTCATTCCCAATGAAACAGTCAGCCAACAGCATAAACCACTGGTTGCTACAATATGCTGCAAGCAGTAGTCAGAGAAGACATTAAGGTCAACAGAGGCTAGGCTAAAGACCTGGAAGTTGACTGGAGAGAAAGCACAACACTTCAAGGAATTACTCAGGGCTCCACCAGCCCAAGAAGAGTAAATAGGTGGAGATGAAGAAAAATGGCATTGCCTCAAAACAGCATCTGTGAGTACTACAGAACAGATATGTAGCCAAGCTAGGTATAGAAATAAGGTACATAAGGAAAGCTGGTGGTGGAATGCAGAAGTCCAGGAAGTCATCAAAAGAAAGAAGGAGTGCAGGAAAAAGTGGGAGAGAGAAAAGATGGACCAGGCTAGGAAGGACTACTGGTTGGGTAACAAAGAAGCTAAGAAAGGAGTTGCAATAGCAATGAATTGGGCCCCGGGGACACTATACGAGCTTCTGGAAAGTGACGCAGTAGATGGCACAAAGAAACTATATCAGTTAGCAAGGCAAAGACAGAATGATAAAGAAGATAGGCAGACATCCTTCATAAGGGATGCCAACAACATCATGCTCACCAGTCCACATGACATCAAAGGCAGATGGAAGGAGTACTTCCAGCAGCTTCTGAATGAAGAAAACCCCACAGAAGCTGTAACGTCCCAGACACAGCCTACAATGAGCGAAGTAGAAGAGCCCACCCTAGCAGAATTAAGAATAGCACTAAGGAAAATGAAGACAGGTAAAGCATCAGGCTGAGATAAGGTCATAGCAGGCATGATAAAGACGCTGGGTGAGATAGGGGAGAAATTGCTCCTGAGGGTACTCAGTAGTGTGGAGAGAAAGGCATATCCAAGATGACTGGAGAATAAGCATACTCTTTCCAGTGTACTAGAACAAAGGAGACATCCACAACTGTGGAAGTACAGAGGTATCAAACTCCTGTTACATTGCATGAAAGTTCTGGAGAGGGCAGTTGATAAATGGATACTCAGAGTAGTAGATAGTAAGATGGAAGATGAGCAGTTTGAATTCAGATCAGGATACAGCACAGCTGATCTGATGTTTGCAGTGACACAGATAGTTGAGAAGAAGCTACAAATGAGGAAAGGGTCCAACTGGACATTCCTAGACTTGGAGAAAGCATATGACAAGGTCCCAAGAAAGCTGATTTGGGCAGTACTGTGGTGGTTTGAAGTTCCAGAAACATTGGTAGAATTAGTGCACGCTATGTACAAGGACCCAATGACTCAAGAACAGTGTTCAGTCTCACACAGGAGTTCCCACTGAGAGTGGGTGTACATCTGGGATCAGCTCTGGGCCCAGTCTTGGTCATACTGGTGATGGACTACATTAGCAAACAGGGTGGAGGGGACAGATCAACAAAGTTGCTGTATGCAGATAATGTGGCATTACACACAGACTCTGAGCAATAACTTCAGCAAAGGATAGGAGAATGGAATGCAAAACTGAAGGCACATGGATTGAAACTAAGTATAGATAAGGCAGTGATAATGGCAGCAAATTGGGAGAATCAAAATAAGCTAACAATTGAAATAGAAGGGAAGACAGTGCAACAGGTTAATAGCTTCAAGTATATGGGAGGGGTTGTTGAGGAGAAGGGAAGTTTAAATGAAGAGGTCAAAGCTAGAATCAGAGGGGTTGCAGCCAACTGGCATAGAGTGTCAGATGTAGTGTATGACAGAACGATGCCAAAGAAACTGAAAAGTAAGGTGTACAAAACAGTGGTATGACCAGTACTACTGTATGGTATAGAAACTTGGGCAGGTAAGGCACAGCAGATGAGGAAATGAGAGGTGATGGAAATTAAGTGCCTGAGATGAGTGTAGGATGCACACTTTGGGAAATTTAAAGAAATGAGAACATAAAAACATAAGCTAAAGTAGCCCCAATTACAGGAAAATTAAAGGGAACAGATTACAGTGGTTCGGACACAGGTGCAGAAAAGCAGAATACAATTTAATGAAGAATATTTGGGACTGACAAAAAGAAGATAAGAGGAAAAGAGAGTGTCCAGCAAAGAGGTTGATGGATTGTGTGAGGGAAGGTCTGCAACAATCAGGCATGAGTGTCAATGAAAGCAGGAGTGTAGCATTGAAACAAGAAAGATACAGATAGTTAACATGATACCTCGGCCCCATGTAGAACATGGGAAAAAGCGGTTTGAGGATGATGATGATTTTAAACCAGAGAAGAGCCTGGTTATTGATTCCTGCTTGGAGAATGCATGCCTATGTATTATATAAGAAGATGACCTGAAAAGCAAATCTGAAATAAAATATTCAGAAACAAAAAAAGCAGGATGCTTGTTGACTGATGAGTATTGCAGTTATTGTAACATATAAGGTGATTAGTTTACTAGTCTCAAAGTAAACATGGAGGATGTCTTAATTCACTTCTTAAACCTCTCCATATCCCTTAATTCATTATCTCTGAGCTGGACAGCAGGAATCTGCATAGGAGGATAGTTTTCAAGGACTGCCACAGCAACAGTGGACTCTGGCTTGTGAACCAATATATCCTGTCTTTAGGAGGCCATAGCATCTCATTTGACTAACTTAGGAAAGGCGTCACAGTATCAGTTTTTTATGATGTCTTAACTACTAGGCACACTCTTTTGCCTACTGGAGAAACCATCCAGAAAGAATATCACAATAAAGAAAGCCTGCTAGAGGATGCATTCTGGAGAAGAGATGCGGGTTGCCAAACATCTGTCTCCATCATTTCTAAGACCTCATCAAGCTTGAAGGGGGGGGGTCTTCTGAAGTGAAAGACAGAAAATCATTGTCATCAACCTTGTCAATTATGGCATTCTTGAATGGAGTCCATGTGCCACTTGCAGTTGTGTTTCTTACTGGGCCTTGGATGTGATGGATCTGAGGAAAATGAAGACGCCTGTAAGACACCAAATATGTATAAGTAATCCTACAAGGGGCCTCCAAACCCACTTTCCTGCTCTGAAATAAAGTGGAATTCCAAATTGCCAAGCAAACAAATGTCCTGTGTTAAGGTTAAAATCACTGTCAATATAGCTAGCAGTACAGTCTGCACTGTTGTCAACAGGATCCACAATGATGCCACATACTGGGGCCAGTGATCCCAACCCCAGTTATCAGAGATTGAAATATATTCAGTCGATGTCAAAGCTGAGAGCACTGGCCCTAAATTCAAGTCTAACTTATTGTTCCCCGGTGTAAATTATTTTTCTTGACCCTGGGCATGACATTAAAACTCTCAAATCTGAAGACTGCAAAGCTGACCCTAATGATATCAACAACAGCCCTGAAGGCAATGGTGCCAAAGCTGATGCCTGTGAGCTGACATTGAGCCATCTCCTGATTCTGACATCAAAGGCATCAGCCCTGAACACTGTGATCCTGAGTTTAAGACTGCAACCAACCACAACACTTCTGTCAGCATTAACACTGACTCCTGGTGGTTGAATTCTGGCTTTGCTAGGATTGGCACATGAATTAGAACCAGTGAGGAGAACAGGGATGTCCTAGCAGAAAAGCTTAGAAATTATGATATGCATATGTCTACGCTGGAAGAGTAGAGGAGAGGTAGCTCTTGCTGGACTTTAATAATGCTTTGTCATCTTTTCATAGTCTAACTCAACAGAAGTTATGGAATGATTTCAGAATGACATGACAGATTGTGCAAATATGGTCAGTAAATAACATTTTCCTAACTTGAAGCAAAGAACAGAATAAATACCATCTACTAATTTAAAGAAGAATGCTCAGACACAGTTCTTATGGCATTTTAGAGACCCCATCACTGAAATGGGCAGAATGAACCTCTATCCTATACTTTTTGAAAGGACCTGAGAACACTTTTTAATTCTGTCACATCTATCTCTAATCCCTTTATCTACCTTGTGCCTTCTTCTCTTCTCTGTCTCATTATCTTTCTTTCAAAGTTTGCCCTCCATTGGCTCCACTATCGAGCCCCATAGAGTCAACATTAGGATGGAGTTCGAATTTAAGTCCTCATCAGAAGCATACTCAAAGCTCTCTTTTAATTTAGATAAGAAAAGTTTGTTTTCTCTTATCCCTAACAATATCAGGGTAAATGATTTACAGATATTAAACTTTTCTTCAAAATGCAGGTCTTCTAAGTAAAACACTCACAAGACATGTTTGTCTTGGACTGGTTTCATACTGCCACACTTTCATTTTTTAAAAGTTCTCCTGCCCTTCCGAGTCAAACAAACACAATCATAAAAGTAACAGAAAAGCAGCCTTTACTAATCTTTAACTTTTGACTGCAGGAGTCAAAGGTAAAGCAATTAATACCACCAGGCATCAGAGCAACAAGAACATAGTATATATATATATATATATATATATATATATATATATATATATATATATATATATATACGTACATATGGGTCCCCTTCAGAGCATCAAACTTTTAAAAGATCAACTTTCATGTGGCCAAGACCACATGATCGAACTTTTACAAATTCGAACGGTCTGAATGGAGATCTCCATACAGCACATAACAGGAAGATTTCCCTTTTCCACAATGTAGTGCAATGTTGGAGTTGGTATATTTAAATAGCAGATATGGGGGCTGCTGGGGGGCTTGCCCTCCTGCTAGGAGTGTGTAGTTTTTTTTTTATTATTTTTTTTTACATGCTCAAACTTTTAAATGTTTGATCATATGGTCTCGCCCATATGAAAGTCAAACATTTGAAAGTTCAATCATGTAAAGTAGACCTATATATATATATATATATATATATATATATATATATATATATATATATAGATAGATAGAGAGGCCAATGTAGAAGACGGGACAGACTGTAGGGAGCGAGGGTAGAGAGAGAGAGAAAGTGCAGAAAAAAAATGGATTGCAAAGATAAAAAATTAAATTAAAAAGATCTGATGAGAAATGTTGATCAGAACCTAGTAATAATACAAATCAGGACAACCACACAAAAAAGAAACAATCAAACATTTGTCTTATGATAAACAAATGTTATTGCTGAGTGTTTGATGTTTGCTGAATGTGTGGCAAACCAGATCTGAAGAAGGAGCTTGTAGGCAGAGTACTATGGATAATAAACCTGAGGATTGTTGCCCTGGGAACGCTCGCCAAGCTGTCTAAAGGTTTGCAGCTTTAGTTCTGTTAGCTGACAAGAATGGACATCCTCATTGCAGGTTTCAGGCTACAAACTGTTGCAGCTGAAGCATCTTTACACATTTTTCTGCATTTCTTTCCATTTCAATAAATAATCGTACACCTCAGTATTACTTGTCTTTACTTATACCATCTTTTCTCTCATTATACTGTTAGTTGGATGAAGTGCCTTCACAGGGGTCATGAGTTAATGAACCAGTTCAAACATATGGTCTCCCATGAACTACTTAATCTTTTTATATTCATTCAGAAAATTTGCAACCTCTTAGTTAAGTTATATTAATTTAGGAGGTACATAGTGCAGCCTTGCATGGAAAAAATCATTGATGGTTACCTGTTCAACTGAACGGGCTAATCAAGTCATGGCTTGCAGAAATATGTTTCATTGACTCATATACATCATCTCCCATACAACAAGTTATACTATCGTTTTACACTTTAATAACTAAATCAAATATCAAGACCACTGAATTTAATAATTTTATTTTTGCCTGTTTTTTGTCAAACTGTTTCAAATCACAAAGGCAAGGGTAAATACTATCCACCTATCTGTGCATCTGTCTAGCTCTCTATTTATCTATCTGTTAAGCTATACCTTTATTTATTTAGTTATTTATTACGATGTTAGCTATACTCGACTGAACTTATTTGGACCCAGAAGGAGAGAAATGCTCCCAGTAATAAAAACTGAGTGAACAAATAATGGCATAAAGACAGCAAAAAGAAAGAAAGCCAAAGTAGTTAATAAACACAGAACACCCAAAGGGTACAGCGTAACTAATGCGAAGAAAAACAAGTATGGAAATTAATAATCTAATACACAGAGTAGCAACAAATAATGCAGACAACTGCACAAGCAGCACCATAAAATTGTTACATTTTGAGTAATTCCAAACATAATGAACTCACTTTAAGTAGATGGAATAGGTCACTGCACTTCCTTAAACTTTTCCCATTTTTAAAGATGTAAATACTTTAGACAAGATGCAGCTAACATTCAGAGAAATCTTTCTACAGCTCACTGTCCTAGTCAGATTAAATATGATGGAAAACCTAATATGATTTGCAGTTATTACTGTTAAAATACATGGGAAAACACGACATCCTTATCTAGTTTGCATGCAGAAAAAGCAGTCTCCGTACTGAGTTTTGTGGCCGTCTCCTGCAAAGGCAATAACCCCCCCGTTTTTCCTTTAATTCTGACTTTCCTCATTCTTCTAGTAAGCCAGGTATTTAAATAATGCATGAACCTTTCTTCCTCTGTTTTCCTAGGACTGCCACTTCAGTATTCAATAGCTTCCTCAGAGTACCGCTAAAAGTATTGCAAAATGATAAGCATCATTGAGCAAAAAAAGTTCTACCTCAGAAAAGCAATAAACTTGCTAGTAGCACAATGTCTGTTACCAAATTTAAAAAAGGCAAATGCAATATACATCAGTAAATAACTAATAAATACAATCATTGTTTCCTGCACACTGCTTTTTGTACTGTTTCAGACCACAGATTGAAAAGAACCAAGTAAATTAAATCATTTTATTGATCAGAGTAAATCACTTTTGCTTCAACAAATCATAACAGTTTAAAATTCAAATGACTGAGACATCAACAGTTAGAATGCATTCCAAGCATTTAAAGGTATGAAAAATGTTTGCTTTCAATGACAGCCAAGACCTAATCTTTAAAAAGTGGCTTTATCATTTTGCTACCAGGTTTTCCACACTTTTAATATGTTAGCCTCCCTCTTTCTTCCACTTCTTGCTTGTTAAAATCTTGACAACAGAAAGTGTGTGCTGTGTCATTCTCAGTAATTTAGACACCTGGTGCATTCATCACTGGTTTATCAGTTTGTTCTCTATACATCCAATATCAGTTCATCTCTCCTTCTGATGTTATCATCTTATGTGACAACCTTTTACCTATGCCCCACCAAGATCCAACAGGGTAAAGGTTCAGCTAGTGAAAACAAGCAGTCAGACCTTCAATCCAATAAAATGTTTCACAACAAGCTTTTTTTCTTGAGGAGAGCAAGCCTCCCTGTATCTCACATGACACATTTGGAAACCACATTCACTGTGACTTCTTATGAGAAAACAATGGTTGTGGAGTTTATCTTTGGATACTGAACTCAACCACGTTACTCATAGATGCATATGTAGATTTGTGTGCTATTGCATTTAATAATTAAAATATACATTGAGACAAGCACACACATGTACATGCACACACAGACGCACAGAATATTTTTAATACTACTGTTTGTTATCCCCTTTAGTCTTGCTGTGAATCTATAACTCAATACATTTTCTAAACAAATAAACATAAATACATAAATAAAAAATCATAAATCTGTACACAGTGCATAAGATAGAAATGACAACAAAGACAGAATTCAAACCTTATTAAAATCTGGGACTGGGTTGTGTAAATTAACTTGGAGGAAGTTTCCAATGATAGGCAGAGCCCAGGGTCCTGGGGGAAAGTTTGGAGGTCGTCTCCATTTCCAGAAGAGAAGGGCAATGAGCAGTGTCACAAGAGCGAGCCAAAAGTGTTGCATGTTGAGCGCTCAAGGAAATGAAGCAAAGCTCAAGCTGAGAGTACTGATTTTCAGGAGTATGCCACACAGCTGCTCTAAAATTGAACTGTTTTCTCCCATTAACCTCGCCCCCTGGCTACTCAGTACAAAGTAAACTTGTACAAGTACTGATGTCCTTAAAGGAAGAGTACCTCATTTCCATTAAAAAATAAATACAAATTGAAGGTAATATTTACTGGGACCTTTCAAGAAATCCTTATCTGTTATTTGAAAAAACTCTTACAGCATAAACTATAAGGAGTAAAAATATGTAAAGAACTCAGAAAACTGTACAAACTGCACAAAATGAGAATAGTCTTTTTATGTATTTTTTTATTAACTTAATTAATTTTTGCTTAATTTAATGTTTATTAGCAGGTTAAAAATTAAATTTTTGATTTAATTTAATATTGGGCAGCCAGTTAAAAAAACGGAATGAAATGGACCTATTTCAGGAACACGTTCACACAGACACACACACACACACACACACACACACACACACACACACACACACACACACACACACACACACACACACACACACACATTTGCAACTCTATAGGCAGTTTTTATTTTATTTTATTTTTGTTAAGCTAGACCATGAGGTCGTTTTTCACTCTTTGTCTTGATACATTCAAAAAACAATCACAAATCAAATGAGTAAAACAAAATGATGTTACATATTAAACATATAAAGCAACACCTAATGCAAACCATTAGCACAGTAAAGCACAAAGACTGAAACTGATTAACAGGTTCCAAGGCTAATCACTCCGTACCCACTACATTTAACAAAAATAAAAACATTTTGCATTCCTGCCTATTGGAATGTTTGATTATTCTTATTAAGTAACTTAGTAAACTGAATATAGCAGGGTTTCCATACTGAGAATAACTTAACATGCCTTTATTTGTTACAAAGGGGAGCAGTACAAATCCATGAAAATCTTTTTCTTAAAAAAATCTTGGGAGAAGGTCAGGCCTGTAACTCCCTTCCTTTCAAATGTTATTTTTTTGGAAAGAACCACATTTATTTAGAAATGTACCATATCCATTGTTCAGCCTGCACAGGAATAGTAACTCAGGCCTCTTTGCATCCTGTCATTTGTACACAACATGCATTCAGTACTTAGAAGCTGTACTGCCTTCCAATGCATTCAATTGCTTCAGCTCCCCTTTCAAAGTACATTTTAAATGCTTCACTTTAAACCTACAATTAAAGGGCTGTAATCTGTAGTCATATGAAACTCCTTTTCTAGCTAACAGCAATGCATACACTTCCAGATTAGTTCTACAATATATAATAGTGCTGTATTTGTATAACCTTACATCTACCTTGATGGTAGCGGTGCTTTCTTATAATTCAATTAAGCAGAGCATGGTTAACAAACACCAAAAAATCTATACAGTCTGAAAATGTAGAATGAGCTTTCACATGCTGTTTCAAACACTAGAGTTTAGAAACTGAAAGCTGGGTTAAACATAGCAATCTTTCCAAGAGTTTATAAAACAGAAGATTATGATTGGGTTGCTGATCATAACCCCATTTACTATGTGTTCAGGACATGGATGGCAAGAAACGCACCTCGTGAGCAAAGCTCTAGAGGTGAATCTTGGCATCCATGTCGAAAACACAATTAAAAGTTAGGATCAGAGACCTGATCATAATTCTTAGTAGTGCATGATCTGAACCATGTACTACTAGTTACAGTAAAAAAGAAAAAAAAAACAGTGTTTTGCCAGCTTTCAAAACTATAAAGCACCTAGCTACATAGCAAGAGCTGTCAGAATGGTGGTGTAACACAGTCCCTTACATTTCCACTCACCTTGCCATTCCTCTAAACTGTCCTCCTTTATGCCACATTTGTTTGGCCTGTTTCTCATAAAGTCTGTGGTTTCCAGACAAATCATGGAGGACTGAAGTCAGTGAATAGTGACATACATTTGAATTTAAGAGTCGTATCCTTCAGAGATAATAAAGATCTGCAGTTGTGGTGCTGCGGTAGCGTTGTCGCCTCACAGTAAGATGCTGTCTGGTTCGATTCACATAGAGTGTCTTCTGCGTGGAGACATGTGTGAATGGGCGTACCTTCGTTGAAAGTTGTGCGTCAGGGCTGGTAACTCGGCGCATAAAAATCAACTAACAATCATTAGCAGACCGGAGTTCCGCTGTGGCGACCCCTAACCAGGAAAAGCCAAAAGACACAAACAAATTCTTCAGAGATAATGCAGGCAAACACACATTCTGTTGTTCTAGCTACTTTCTAAGTCTGTAAAAGGAAGGGACACCTTATCAGTATGGACAGCAGGTAGAACCAAATATTTTATTCTGCTGCTATTTGTACTGGCTAATTTTACTGCCTAGCTTCAGATCTAACCATGACAACTTAAGCGGGGGGGGGGGGTGCTTAACATTTGTTTAGGTCGGGTCTTGTACCAGTCTATAGCTTAACTGATTTGTCTTCTTCCAAACATCAGAGTGTAATCACCATGCTTAATGCACTACCTAAGAAATTATGCATCTTCCTAAGCTACATTAACAGAGCTTGACAAGTGCAAAGAGCATAAGCTTATTCTCACTCTGCCTTGTGGGAGTCTGAAACATAGGATGCTGAAACAAAGCAGAACTAATGAAGAATCCAATTCATAAAACACAGAAGATATATGTAACTATAATACGAAATGCATGATTGACTCAAATGTGACTAAAACTGAGATGCAGTGGTGAAGATTGCTGTGATCAAACTATCTTCTGCTTGCTTGGTTCTGAGTCCTGCAATCTCCATATTAATACATTGTGAATCTGTAAACACCTACCAAACCAAAGTTCCCAAAAATGCACGGCAACAGGTTTAATTAGACTAGATTACAATTAGAATTAAAATGACACCTCTCAAAATCTACCATTTGAGAGGGGCATGCTAAGAAATTGCATCAGAATACAGTACCAAAAATGCAGCCCTGAACTTCCCCTAAATGAAGTATACTTAGAGGTGGAAGGTTTACAACTTTAAGTATGCCTCATGGGTTTATTCATACTCACTATGTGCCCTAACAGGGGTCCTCTACAGGTGATTGGGGTGAAATTCCTTGAATGGCAGTACATCAAAGAAAAATGTGCCATAAAAATAGAATGTCAAATGCTGTTCTCGATAAGAAATCAGTGCTGGTACAGTTTCTAAGTGAGCACCAGCAGGCATTCACTTATTTGGGGAGATTTCTCTATTCCTTAAATTAGTATGATTGTGGAGTTGGCGCATGTAAGTTTGCAGATGGGGATTACTCACCTGCAAATAAAACAAAGTTACTTACTTATGTATTTGCTTGTTTGTTTGTTTCTTTGTTTTTAATTTATTGATTTATTGCCCTTCTTGTTTCAGGCATTATTTTTTGGCATTTCGGAATGTTAGCACTGTGTTCATAGCAGAGCCCACTGAAAGGTACATTAAAATGCTCATTGTAGCTGGCTTTATGGTACAGAAGGCTCTGTCTGTCTTCAGACTGGCCTAGGACTGAGCGGTAAACCTGATCTCTCAAGATATAGTTGAGGAATATGAAGTAGCATTATTGACAGCTCACCTATCCTGTTGAAAGGGATACGGTTTTCAAGCAAGGACTAACAGCATGTGTGGTCACACAGAACTTAAGTCCAGCAGTGGATAAATGATGCACACTCGACACTGAATGCAACAGTGGGAAGAACCTCACAACAATCTGTGTACGGATGTCAGGATAGCGGAATAAAACTACTATCCCCAATCTCCTTGCTGCCCATCCCACATACATAGACAGTTATGGTTCATTTGACCTAAAAAATAAAAAATCAGTGGCACATTTGATTGAAAACTCATTTGCTCTAAATCGTACATTACTGAATCACATTTGATGGAAAATTTATGTCAGCTTGTAGAAAATTACTGTTGGTTTGATTTTGAAGCATAGGAATTACAATGCAAATTAGTGTTGATCAGTATTCGTTCCTTGCTAATGCCCACTGTTAAGTCATACCTCCATGTCTAGAGGTTACGTGTTTGTGCACCAGCAGTGATTCAGTTTTTTCTGCAGCTGTGCAACTATCAAGTTAGTACATTTAAGTGAGGGGAATGTGGGGTGAAGGAGGGCTTGCCCCACTGTAAAAAAGCTTTTGGACATATATTTAGTGTGACATTTTCAGTGAAATGAGTTTTGATGTTTTGTGATTTTGATGAAATGTATTTTAGCTCAAATGTGCCACTGTTTATATATATATATATATATATATATATATATATATATATATATATATATATATATACATGTATGTGTGAGGTGCAATCATTTTCCAGCCTTGAGTAAGATGACTCTCACCCTTAAAGAAAAACATTAAGCCACAGGGAAATCTGATGCTTTTTGAGCAAAGAAGTTGCTGGCTGATCCTCCTAAAAATCAGGAAAAAAAGAACCTCAAAAAGTAGCCAATCTCACTTGAGACTTCAAAGTAATAATCAGATTCTAAACAGCTTATAAGGGCTTGATTAAGAGCAGACTTTCAAACAGTTTAAGCAGCTGTAATCTGAGTCATGGCTATTTAAACAACTAGTGATATTGCTTGCAGCCTTGCAGTTGCACAGACTGATTGGCAAGCACTTGAACCTCATTGCAGTTGCACCATTAAACAAAGGAGACTGAGACTGAAATTAGAGCTCATTAAATGTTTGCATTAACTGTTTGCGGGCACCATTTGACACTTTTCTACTGTGCTGACTGTTCCCTCTTAACAGTTTGTGCCCAGGGCATCCAACCCCCTTTGCCTTACCCTAGCCATGTGTTTGTGCAAACAGACATACAAACCAGCATGCATGTGTGCACTCACACAGACATAGACACACACAAGTGTACACATGCACACATGCACACACTACACATACACTCATACACACACATATACACACATAGTGGTGCTGCTTCCCTAAACCATCCTCCTGGCATGTCTTGAAATGCAGCAGCTGGATCATAAGAACAATTGTGAACTTCCAGGATGTTTGATGCCTCAGTTTCATACATCATTTTTTATTTTCTTGGCATATGTAGTTTTCTACAATTAAATGTAACAGAACTTATACTACAAGATATTAGAATTAGACTCCCGGTGTCAACAAATCAGATCTGAAAAGGCATAGTCACTTTGCATAAAATGGAAGTGAAGCTATTGCTGTCATTGTCCAATAGCATATACCTTGTAAAACATTAAATATGCAATTATTATAAAATGTCTCTTCATATTTTACAGGCTTTCCAAGAAAGACACAACAACGCTAAAGTCTTCTTTATGTCATACCTTAAACCTTCTGTTTTAGCGGCCCATGGGATATATGAAAATGACCCTTAAGGACATACCACTGTTACAGCTACATGGCTTCTGAATGCCCATGACTTTTTAATTTAATTTTTTTAAGTCTTTACTGGTACATTCAGGCCAATAAATCCAAATTCCACTAGTTGAAAACCTGCCATATATTCAGTGGGCCAGCTTTGCTGAGTCTTGATTGTAGTTCTTGTTTTATAAAAAAAGTTCATAGCTTCATAGATTTGTGTCAGGTTTAAGGCCTAGTGACTTTCAAGAATCTTGAGTCCTGCTGTCTGGTCCAAAAATGTAGGAGTGCACACATGTATTTGTCATGATCTCTTTTAAACATATGAAAGAACTGGCACAGCTACAAGCCAAGGCAGAGTTTATTCCATAAGACAAGGGAATTTTTTTAGTTCGAAAATCTGTCATGTTTTTTGCTTCTGTTCATGGAGATCATAAGGCTGACTACAGTAATGCTATGTTAGCCCTCCCACTTGTTCTTTCCCAACAGAGCATCTTGAAGAGAAAGATCCAGTAAAGATAAAAATAAAGAAACAGATTTCCCTTCAAAGGTTAGTATGACACTGAAAAGAGGAGTGAATCTTAGTAACAAAGGTTGCTAAGACCTTCATTCTTCTTAGTGAGGAATCTTTGCATCCTCCCTATCTGAGTCAGGGGCTATGGCTGTAGACTGCAGATAGTGGCACCTCTAAGTATACTTCATTTGTGACTGGTCAAAGAAATGGTGTGAGCAGTGCAAAGTAATCTACCTGGTGCGGTCTATAATTTTACTCAGTCTCATATAGGTTATACTGAAGGCCTTGCTTGCTGCAATGGCAACTTGCTGGTTATAAGAGAGACCCTCATCTGTAATCGCAAGAAGGTCCTGTATAACAGATTCTAACTTTATTGTAGTATGCCAGTATTACAGGTGGCAGCTGCCACTTGGTTCATAAAACTGGTAATGCTAAATTTATTTACATTCAGTGCCAAGCTATTATCTTTATACTAGTGGTAGGCTGTCTCCATCCCTTTTGTGGTGCAGCTATGCTTCTGGTGGGAGGAGAGTGCTTCCTAGTTGTATTTATCTGCAAACTTAATTAGCCAAAGGCTTTTCCCCATAAAACTATGTCAAATAGTGGAGTCTTAAGGAACAAGTCCTGTCTGCCTCTGGTACTTCACTGAGTACTTCAAATGGTGCAGAGGTAACTGCCTTGTATTTGAAAACCAGTTTTCATTCTGGCTGACCAAACAAATATTAAATTCAAATGTATTATGCTTACTTAAAATTCCTGTATAAATGGAAGACCCCTCATCCAAGTCTTCTGTGATCCCCTCAAAAAAGGTAACCAAGTTTAGTAGACATGAGCTGTCTTCTTAAAAAGCACACTAATTTATACCTAGAAGCAGTAGATCCTGTAGAAAAATCTGAATTAAACCTGCAATGGTCCTCTTCATAGCATTACTAAGGATTCTGGTGAGGCTGATGGTCCTATAGAACTTGAAGTTGGCTGCAGCTCCCACCTTGTGAACAGGGACCATGATATTCTGCTGACGTGTTCTGAGGATGAAATCCATAAAATAAACAAACAATAATGCCCGATAGGGTATGGGTGTGTTACTGTGTAGATAACACATGCCCAGGGGTGTTCTGATGGGAACATGATGTTATAAGTATTTATCCAGGATGTTCAAGAATCTATTAAAGATATCTGCAGCTATCATTTAGGATTATGTCCCACTTAGTAATGTTAAGGTCATCTCTTATTTTTGGCGTGATCTCTATCTGAGACGTCACTTAATATGAAGTTAATTTGCACAAGGTTAACCTTTGTTCTAATGGAAAGAATCCTGTTTCTTGCTCTAACCTGAAAAGGAAAGGTACGGTGCTAAACACTGTACACACTGATGATTTATTAGCAAGGACAATACCCAATATGTCTGATCTGATACTAGCTGTTAAATGTAGTCTGATTAAAAAAAAAATCACGAAGGCATAGGAAATATTTTTTTTATTGGCAGTGTAACTGTTGCAGTTATTTACAGTAACCCATAAAAACTCTTAAGTGTTAATTTCTTAAGGTTAGTGAGATATTTCTCATTCTTTAGGAATCAAGGGAGCTCTACAACAGCCAATTAATTACAGAATAATCTATGTTGTTGATGGTCATAGGGATTCTTATTATCTCTCCTTCATGGTCATTATTGAGAGACCATGTGAGAGGGTATAGGAAATGGGAAAGGACAAGTTACAGTCCTGCTATGTGTGCGTGTGGTGGGGAGATGCTAAACCTCATAGGACACTAGTAACATGGTCAGGTCTAGTCACTGTAATGCTGCATAGGAGTCTTATTACTATTCTATATGCACATGGATAGTATGATGTACTAGAGGGGATATGAGGACTCCTGCACAGGCCTAGTGTGGACATCAAGCATGGCTAACATGCTCATGGGTACTGCATAGAGTCAGACTCCTTACTGAACAGCAAGTACTTATTGGTTAGTATGTAGCAATGTACAAGCACACTGACCCATTTGTGCAACTCACATGTCTTGTTGTCAGACCAAAAGAATGTTAATAGATGGAAAAGTTCACAGGAGACATAGGTGCTACTACAGGCACTCTGCACATGTGGCATGTATATACTTGAGAAAAGTAAAACAAAGAGGGACTACTGTGACCAGGTATGATGGGAACTAGTGCAGGATATCAGTGCAGTGCATGACCTTAATAGGACAATTCTACAGGTGAATTGCAGAATCATGATTGTATTTTATCTATGTGTTAAAATTTGATTTCCAGGATAGTCTGACTGGGCCATAAAATGCCCCTTCAACAGAGTCCCTGGGAGAAAAGCTCCACAGATGTATATAACTGAAACAGAAGAAAAGACATGTGCATCACAGGATAATAAATAATATACATTTGTACGATATTACATATAGTCAAAACACATTTTCTTTACAGACTAATATGTAAAAAATCATGAAGCCAAGTAGATTTATATATTTTTTACAATATGTTTCATACTGTTCTTTAGCAAAACTACCTAATTTGGTAGGCCATGAGCAATTAGATGCTATAGAATATGTCAGCTGCTATTAATCGAAAAAATATAAGCAAGAGTTAATGTGAAGTGCTGTATAAGAATTGGTGATACATTGATACAGAAAAAAATATGCAGTTGAATGAAATATACATAGTTTAGTCAGGAGTGAGATCACAGGGACATAGCCTAGATTTTAAAAGTTTTGTGTGTATTTGCTTTGAAGTGTTTCAGGTTCATAGTTTGTCTAACATCATATGGCAGGGAATTCTGGGTTTTAGATACATTTGTAGAATGCATGGCTTCTTCTTGTTAGTTTTTTATACTTGTACAAGATACTTCTGTTTTGGACCTGGGAGATAACTGGTGGAGAGTACCATATCATGCCTTTTCGAGTGCAGTACAGTTTTTTGGATGGTGAATAATTTTATGGGTCAGTTTAAGTTAGTTATATCTCTTGCTATACACCAGGGACAAGACACAGGAAATTGCCAAAACATGTTGTCAAAGAAGAATCTCATGGTGGAGCAATTCCTAGTTTTCCACATTATGGAAAGTAAGAAAATCCTCATGCTTGGAAGTGGCTTAGACATGGAAGTGGGACTGTTGATGACATCCAGAATGTCTGTATGGGATGTATCAGGATAGTAGTAGCATGTATCATGACTGTAGTACAGTGATATGCAACTGACAGTGGTTTACTCAGATAAATACATATGCACATCAGTTATCCAAGGACATTGTGGCTAAAACAGTGACAAGCTGCACCACAAACTGTGTATGTGTCCATGGGCTACATAGGCAACTGGCATACAGCAGTCTGTGTTCCATATGATGATGGGTATCACAGATATGATCCAGGTTTGTCAATTGTGCTGTATTGGAATACATTCACAGATTCAGCTTTGAGGGGATCAAGCACAACAGGTTCAAAAATATCTGATGTCACCAGGTCACCCTGGTTGGTGATAATGGCACCATGTGCATGACCAAGTCTGAAGAAATAACTGTACTGTCAACAATGCTAACCGGGGAGGGTACACTCACATCACCCAGAGTTGAAGTGACAAGGGAAGGGGAGATGACCCTCAGGCATCAGTTGTGCTCAGCAAAGGTTATCCTGTCCATGTCTTTCTTGCCCCTACTGCACAGGTGGCACCACCACAGACAGTATCAGAGGGCTGTACTACACCTAGCATGCATGTATCCAGCATTGGATAAAGATGAGTAAGTGATCATTGCCTCCATGAGGCTAGGACATTCCCAGACTGGGTCACACCCTTTGTATCAAACAGCAGATGTACACATCAATGATGTAGGCAGAGATGGTCACTTCTCACACCAATTTAGAAATGTTTAGTGTTCTCTGTGACCTGCATACGTGCCACTGCAGGGAATGTAAGATGACCTACAATTCATGCAGAGTAACTTGATGTGTAGGAACATGGAACAGACATGTCTGTTAAGGGCATTAGACATCTAGTGAGCATCCACTGGTAAATCCATGAAGATGTGAGCAATGCCATTTCTTACGAATGGATGAACATTACATGATAACATAACAGTCTTACACAACTCATGCACACCAGTCTGGATATAGTTTCCCTGTCCACATTGAATATGACTGCCTCTACCTGGGCATGGACAGTCCCACAGATGTTGATGATTCCTTTTCGGCTTTGCAGTTGGCCCACCCTCCCAGGAAAACCAATCAGACATGTATAGCATAGTGCTATCACATTCTCCTGTAGTGCTGCCATGAATCACACCTACCCATGCATGCACCAGGGGTCATGAAGGCCAACCTGCAACTGTAATCTCACTTGACAAGCCATAGTAGGGTTCCCATACCTGCTTCTGACATATTACACAATCTCTTAGACAGGATACCGCCAGTCTTGACATGGCAGAGATGCATGATAACCCAACCAGTGTTCCACACATGGAAACTCCTCCCACTAACTTCTTAGCTGTGCATATGGCCATATACACCACCTGTACTAGTATTGCTATTCAGTTGCACAGTGTCCCACCCCCATCTGTGGTAATGATAATGGTTGTGTCCTGTCCACCCCTCTGGCCTTTATGAGTATGGTAATATCTGATGCACAGTGTGACCAGTCAGTGCAATATAATGCACTGTCTGTTTGTGTTATTGTGTGCATCAATTTTCTTCTATGTTTGTCTTGTCATGATAAATAGTTATGGACAAGACACCACCTGTTTGCCAGTAGTACAATGTATTGTATCTGCCTCTGTTTTGCAGGGGGTGCTGCCACAGTTGGCTTCTCCAATGACTTTTCATCTGACTCCACCTCCATTACTGCTATGGATATGTCAAACATCTCTATGGCATCACTTTGCTGTAACTGTTTTCTTAACACCATCATATGTATCATGGGATATATTACAAACATCCCACTGCACCTCTGTGGTTAATACTGTACTGCAGTGCATCACCAGATTTATCCAATCAGTAACAGTGGGCCTTCAGAAGTCCAAACACATGGTTAGCAGTTTTATATGTCTGCAAATGTGTCTGGCGGCTGTCTCACACATGCTTCCATGGTACATCTAGGATCACTTGCAATACACAACAGTACACACAATTATGAGTGATCTGTTACCCATGTACATGGGAATAGACTCAGGGTCTCTGTGGGTGGCAAGGTGTTCATCTACATACTGGAATACCCTAAGGAAACTCACCTTGCATGAAACACTGGTACAGTTCATACATGTGACAGATACAGGAACCATGGGAACTTCCTGGATGACACACAGACACATTATATATAGTGCCCTGTGTGCTGCATACCATGTAGCAGTTAATGTAGTGGAATCCCTTCTGGTTGATATACCAGATGTCACATGAAACAGGTGGGGTCTTAATAGCAGTGAGAGTGTGGTCAAAGGCCTTAGAACATCAGGGAAGTGAACTAGAATGCCACATAGTGCTGTTTCTCTCATCTTCTGTCTTACGAAACCAAATATACCCCTTCATTTGCTTCAGCATCACATCAAACAGCTGATGCAGGATTCACAAGGCCAGTGCCTGGGAAACTCCTAATGCATCTCTTGTTGAACACTAAAAAGTCTGCATAGAAAAGATGGTTAATACAGCATAAACCTTCATGTTCACTATGATTGTCAGTCCATGAATCCCCCCCTTGATTCCATGGGATGACAGCACATGTCTACTAATTCCAATATGGTGTCTCTGTACATGCAGTAGTAGTCATGGAGGCTCTTTTTTTTTAAAGTAATAGTATTAAATGGTTTTAAAGTAATGGCAACTGGTGGACTTTTCTGCAATGTGGTGGGTGGTGATGTGCAATATTGCAGACACTGGCTCTCAAGGTAGCCAGCAACACATGCTGACCAGCTATGGAAGATGGTACTCTTAACTTCTCAACATGAATGATACCCCTGTACCCAGAAAAACAATGCTGTTCAGAATAGCTGATTGCTGTGCTACATCACACTAATTTCAAACATTTCTGAATTGGGCTATCATGTTTGATTTCATCATTTGTGCACATAATAGCTGTTATTAACCTATTGATACTTATTTGAATGTCATTATGGGGTCATTTGCATGTAATGCATAAGGTGCATAACAAGCTATTTCACCACTTTGTGTCACATGTATAACTGAATCTCCCCATCCCTCTGTGTGTGTTGCTGCTCACCACATTATTTTGGTAACATTTAAAAATGTCAAGACCTGCTAAAGCAAGTCCAAAGACATGGAGACTGAATGGCCGAAAAAAAAACAGACTTACATACACTAAGTCTAAGATGAAACGAAAAAGGTTCCAAGCCACTAGTGATGTAAATCTTCAGTTCTTTATTTTCCAAACAAATGAGCGCTTTTGTCTACCAAATGAGACTTCTTCAGATAAAACAGTACTGGTGCCACCCTCAATTTATACAAAATGTCTTAATTAATCTAATTAACCAATAAACAAAATTTTAAAATTTTAAAGCTCCACCACCAAATGGTTTCTGGCTCTTTAGTTGTTTTACCAAACACCCCACACTACACGAGTGTGGAAAATACATTAATATATAAAATATAATAAAAAAGATTGTTGAAAACAATCATAATATAAAAGTTGAAATAAATAAAACTTCAATCTTAATAATGTCTTATTATACACGTACATATATATACATATTATTCTATACACACATACATATATATATATATATATATATATATATATATACACATATATGCATATGCACACATATATATACATATATATATATATATATATATATATATATATATATATATATATATATGTATACACTTATACGTATTTTCAATATAGCCCTATTTTCACCAAAATGCCATGGCCTACAGCAATAATATCACACTCTACCTGCCCTTTCTGCTAAAATGGCCTTAATACTAATATATTCATTTAGGCCTTGACTTATATGTGCCTTCAGCCTCAATTGCCATCTAAGTTCCCTATTGAGTAATATGTTCCTCATATCCCCTCCTCTGGGGTTATTTTTAACCAAATCAATAATCCCAAACTTAAAACCACTAAATGAATTGCAAAAAACCCGAGTGTTTATATAGGGCACTAGTTTCTTTCCTATTTTTTATATCATATATGTGTTCATATATTCTGTCTTTAAGTGCCCTTTCGGTTTTCCCTACGTAAAATGATGAACACTTTGTGCAAATAGCCAAATATACTAACATCTTAGTTTGACAATTACCCTTACAAAATTTTACTGTACTACCTAAACCATTTTTTAATTTGATGGATTCTTCTTTGAAAATGTGTGAACATTGCCCACATCTACCACATGGACTGGTTGCTTTTTTGATGTTGTCTAAATGGTTACCCTTTTCAAGCAACCTTTTAAAATTTGTTCCTGTCTTGTATGTAAAATGTGGTCTATTACTTACCATCTCATAAACTTCTTTGTTAGTTTTTAATATAGACCAATTGTTTTCCACTATTTTTGTAAACACTTCGGAAAACCCATTATATTCAATAACACATGCCCCTAAAAAGTTTCTTGTCTCCTTCTCAGGTTCCACTACAGTTGTGAAAGGTTGGCCTAATAAGGCCTTATATTTTTCCCCCAACCAGTATAAACTTCCTCCAAGATTTTACCCACCATTTCTCTTGGGTATCCTCTTTCAACAAACTTTTCACCCAAAAATATAAATTAATTTAATAAATCCTGATAGTCAGAGGTCATCCTCGCTATCCTAATAGACTGTCCCTTAATAAGGCTTATTTTTTGGTAAAATGGATGAAAACTGTTGTGGTGCAGAAAACTATTGCACCATGTATTCTGGTGGAGTGGAGAAAAAGACATATAACTTTTTGAGTCAGCTATATAAAAAGACATATAACTTTTTGAGGCAACTATATCCAATTATTCCACAATCTTTTGGAGTGCCAGAAGTTCATAAATCCATTCTAGAGCCCCCATTCAGGCCAATAGTTTCAGCAAAAAATTCCAAAACCCACCCCTTAGCAGTTTATATTGATAAAACTATTAAAAATGTAATAACAAAGCAAGAACATCTGATAAAGAACTCTTGGGATTTTCTTGGTAAAATAAATAACAATCTGTGGTCTGAAGAATGTAAATTTATAACCATAGATGTAAAGGATTTATTTACATGTACCCCTAGAGTGGAGAGTTTCGATTTCTTTGAAGAAAGTATTCATAAACATCTAGATGTACCCCACGATCAAAAATTATTAATATTGGAACTTATGGAGGTCATATTAGACAATAATTTTATAGGCTTCCAAGGAGAGTACTGCAGACAAGTTAGTGGCGTAGCTATGGGGGCAGCTTGTGCCCTCATCTACGCCAATTTGGTGATGTTAGAATGGGAAGAAAGATATATATTAAAAAGTAGATTTAGGAGGCAAATTAAATTCTACTTGAGATTTTTGGATGACATTTTTGTGATTTGGGAAGGGTCAAAAGAAAATATGGAGGAATTTATTTATTATTTAAATCACACCACAGATTTTCTTTTATTCACACATAATGTCGAAGACCAGAGTATTAACTATCTGGACATCACCATTAGTAAAGTACCACAAGGTTTTAAGTCCAGGATTTTTCATAAGAGTACATGGTGCAATAGTTATCTGCACCACGACAGTTTTCATCCATTTTACCAAAAAAGAAGCCTTATTAAGGGACAGGCTGTTAGGATAGCGAGGATGACCTCTGACTATCAGGATTTATTAAATTAATTTATATTTTTGGGTGAAAAGTTTGTTGAAAGAGGATACCCATGAGAAATAGTGGGTAAAATCTTGGAGGAAGTTTATACTGGTTGGGGGACAAAATATAAGGCCTTATTAGGCCAACCTTTCACAACTGTAGTGTAACCTGAGAAGGAGACGAAACGTTTTAGGGGCATGTGTTATTGAATATAATGGGTTTTCTGAAGTGGTTACGAAAATAGTGGAAAACAATTGGTCTATATTAAAGACTAACAAAGAAGTTTATGAGATGGTAGGTAATAGACCACATTTTACATACAAGACAGGAACAAATTTTAAAAGGTTGCTTGAAAAGGGTAACCATTTAGACAACATCAAAAAAGCAACCAGTCCATGTGGTAGATGTGGGCAATGTTCACACATTTTCAAAGAAGAATCCATCAAATTAAAAAATGGTTTAGGTAGTACAGTAAAATTTTGTAAGGGTAATTGTCAAACTAAGATGTTAGTATATTTGGCTATTTGCACAAAGTGTTCATCATTTTACGTAGGGAAAACCGAAAGGGCACTTAAAGATAGAATATATGAACACATATATGATATAAAAAATAGGAAAGAAACTAGTGCCCTATATAAACACTCGGGTTTTTGCAATTCATTTAGTGGTTTTAAGTTTGGGATTATTGATTTGGTTAAAAATAACCCCAGAGGAGGGGATATGAGGAACATATTACTCAATAGGGAACTTAGATGGCAATTGAGGCTGAAGGCAAATATAAGTCCAGGCCTGAATGAATATATTAGTATTAAGGCCATTTTAGCAGAAAGGGCAGGTAGAGTGTGATGTTAATGCTGTAGGCCATGGCATTTTGGTGAAAATAGGGCTATATTGAAAATACGTATAAGTGTGTATATATATATATATATATA
The DNA here is from genome assembly GCF_019279795.1 of Protopterus annectens. NCBI lineage: Eukaryota > Metazoa > Chordata > Ceratodontiformes > Protopteridae > Protopterus > Protopterus annectens. The sequence continues at coordinate 1,752,733,656 of NC_056741.1, read as the reverse complement.
TATATATATATATATATATATATATATATATATATGTGTGTGTGTGTGCATATGCATATATGTGTGTATACATATATATATATATATATATATATATATATATATATATATATATATATATATATGTATGTGTGTATAGAATAATATGTATATATATGTACGTGTATAATAAGACATTATTAAGACTGAAGTTTTATTTATTTCAACTTTTATATTGATTGTTTTCAACAATCGTTTTTATTATATTTTTTATATTAATGTATTTTCCACACTCGTGTAGTGTGGGGTGTTTGGTAAAACAACTAAAGAGCCAGAAACCATTTGGTGGTGGAGCTTTAAAATTTTAAAATTTAAAAATTTTGTTTATTGGTTAATTAGATTAATTAAGACATTTTGTATAAATTGAGGGTGGTACCAGTACTGTTTTATCTGAAGAAGTCTCATTTGGTAGATGAAAGCGCTCATTTGTTTGGAAAATAAAGAACTGAAGATTTATATCACTAGTGGCTTGGAACCTTTTTCCTTTTTTTCTTTTGGCTGGTTTGGACTGTTGTTTGACTAAGTCTAAGATGGCCATTTCTCAGTATATTCCTTTTTCTCCAAAGTATGACAATCTTGAAGTTAGTATATATAATTTTGGGGGTTGTGAGGGGATCAGGGGCCTTGCTCCCCCTGAAAAGGAGTGGCTTGGAACATTTTTCCTTTTTTTCTTTTGCCTGGTTTGGACTGTTGTTTGACTTAGTCTAAGATGGCCATTTCTCAGTATATTCCTTTTTCTCCAAAGTATGACAATCTTGAAGTTAGTATATATAATTTTGGGGGTTGTGAGGGGATCAGGGGCCTTGCTCCCCCTGAAAAAAAGGAGTTTAAAGGGCAAGAGAGAGGTTTGAAATTCACTGTTCTGCATTTTCGATGTTTCTTTTTTCGGAGTGTCGTCACTAAGTATTTCAAGTACCGATATTGCAGAGGGGAACTCATTATTTCTATAATGTGCTATTTTCTCTAAATACCTACACAGGATAACATTCTCATAGATTCATTTAATACTTGAGTGTCTTTATTTGTGTTTTGTTCCACACCATAGAAAATGTAAGCATGCTGTGAAGATGTGTATTTTACATTGCTCTCACACATAAACCAACAAACTCCAAGTGTCCCAGTTCTGGATTTCTATGACTTTTCTTAATGCTTTCAAACACAGTGACATTTTTTAACTTTGCTAATGCTGAGAATAAATCCCACTTATTAGGAATTATTTACAGGGTTTGCTGATGTTGCATATTACAAGTGACTTTATTGAGACTATTTTTTATTTTTATGTGTGTGGTTGTTTAATTTCCTCACTTGTCTTATCAAAGGTAGATTTATCTACTTACAAAGGTACAGAATGAACACTACATTTTATGAACACCATAACAGTAGCTTATTATTATTATTATTATTATTATTATTATTATTATTATTATTATTATTATTATGTTTATTTCAGACAATATTGATGTATCACACTGCATTAAAGCTCTGGTCATGATTATTTTTATAACTAAGAATTCATATTACTTCTAATATAGACAGATTTACATAACTATACCTATCTTTTTCACTAAAAGAAAAGGCAATATTGTTTTGTGTGGAAAGACAAAGGCCATCAGACAAGTATAGATCTAACATTATGCCAAAATGTGTACTTAGAAGATCTATAGTGTCAACTGGAGCTTTTAAGAAGTGAAGTGGAAATGGATTAAGAAAGCAACTCAGCCAAAAATAGGACCATTTTGGTTGTTCCTGACTCCCAAGTTCTAATCCTATCAATTCAATTTTTTTTGCTTCTATTCAAGTAAATCTAAGTTCCACAACCCTACAAAAAGGAAGGTTTTATACTGGCAGATTTATCAGATTTCCTGGAATAGACAGCAGTCAGCAAACCTGAACCAACACTAACACACCCTTCTCACCATATGTATCCAAAGGTGGTCCTTATTAGAGGTGGTCAGTAACATTATCATTCAATTTTGTGTCCAGGTCTGGGTAAAAACACCATACATAACAATAAATGGAAACATAGAAGGAAGCATGGTAGGTCCCCAGAAGCTGATACAGCTGTGGTGAAAACTAGAAACATAAAAGAAAGGCACTTGTCATTGTGATGATATGATTATAATTGAAGTATTACCTCTCAAGTTGGCAAATAACATTTCAGTAGAAAAAGCTAATCAGAATAACTCTCTCAATATATTTACAATGGTAAACAACTACCCCATAGATAAAGAGATGTCTCTGGAATGCAAGAAGTATCTGGTGGGAAATATTGTCTCTCTCCCCAAAAATCAACCATCACTTCCAGAAATTAACATAACTAAATCTGTTGGAAGGAGAAACAGCAAGGCAACCAACCTAAACCTAACACCTGAATCAGTCCATGTAAGGAAAAGTAGGGGATATTGTGTATAGGGGACTCTCAAATAAGGAACTTGTTATGTATTGTCACTGACATTAACAAACAACAAATTATGCATCATAGTGTTAAACCTCTCAAGGTTAACAATTTTGGCTGTGCCAAGAATGCTTCAAAAAATATTACAAAAAGTTGGACCTTTGCTCATACTAGAGCAAATGACTTGTCTTGTGCTCATCTGAACCATATGAAATATTCTGTACTCAACAAAATAAAATATTGCAAACATAACTCAATCTAGGTGATGATTAGTGAAATATTACCTTCTCCTGGACTATCAGACTACAAATTTATTGAAGCCAGTCTTTCTAAAAACTGACTTAGACGATATAGTTTGCAGCTCAAATTTAAGGTCCTAATTAGTCTCTCAGATATTTGGTTAAGAAAGATTTTGGAATCAATATAGTGCCACTTATCTTGCTGCAGAGGTAAAAAATAGTTAATTCTTGTTAAAAGAAAAAAAAAGTAGCAGAGGTTTTTCTATTATGCACCTTAGACTCAACTATCCTCTAAGGGCCTTTCATGCAACTGCAATTAATCTACAGAAAAGAAAAGATTAACTAGAACTTATTACTGTAAATGACTGTAAAGTAATTGAATTTACTTCAGCATGGAATACCCAGAAATTGTATTGTGAGAGAGGCAAAAGAGATTAGTTAGTTATGTACTGGTCCCTTATTCATTATTTCTTTCAATCAATTTTAGATTGTGATTAGTATAAATAGGAAATTCTTTCACTTTATCTACTCAACATCATTAACTAAGGAAATATTAGATTGACTATTCATGCCTTGTCAGTACTCTCCATCTGGCAAAACTACTTTTTCCAGGATGGCCATAGCAGTTAATACTGAGGTAAATATGTGGATACATATTCAATTATCTATGGTATGTTTAACAAATGATAGTAAGTCATACCACTTAACATGAAGAAAAGTTTATTCTGTAGGTTTGGGAGGCACTAGGTTATAAACCCATCTCTCCACGATGTTGTATTTATCTCTTGCAAAGATTTATATCACTACTTCTAATATTGGTAGAGATATTGGGCTTGCAGGAGATACAGGGCAATTGGATCCTTAATGTCATGGTAAGCATGGTAAGCAATACAGAGACCAACCCTCAAAAGTCTCTAAAACACTGAATAAAAGGATATTGATTTCAGCCCCCCATGGTAGCTCTGGGACTTGAGGCCTGTGACTTTTTTGGTAAGGAATCTTTTTGGTATTTCTTATTGTTTGAAATGTTTAGTGAGGTACATCTCAAAGGGGATATTGTACATGATAATTGGTCTGATCAGTACTAAGTATATAATCTTTATGATATTCCCTTAGCATTTAGCTAGACTAAATAAAGGGATTTCCTGATAACCACTGTCATTTGATGGTCAAAAGAGAGGGAGTAATCAACCAAAGTATCTAGGTCTCTGACTATGTTTTCATTTATTTACACAGATGTTGGTCAATTTTCAAAAATTTAGCTTTTGTATAATGCTGGCATAGGGAATAGTGTCAAAGGTCTTGGCCAAATTAAGATACACCATGTTCAATGAACAGCCATCATCTATAGCCTCATAATTATTTCAAAGAACTGTGCCTGAATAAAAATATATGGTCTACCCTTCACAAAGCTTAAGCATCACTAAATGCTCCCCAGCACAGCAAAGTAGGCCATAGTGGATCAGTCTGCCCCAGCTCCACTGGCTGTACCACCAATGCCTAGCACATCTGGTAGCCAACCTGGCAGCACCACATCTTCTGCCCCTGCACTACCTACACCCTCAGCTCGTCCTGCTCCAGAGGCTCATCTAGAGGTACCCTCTTGGAGCAATGGCAGAAGTGGTGATTTTGTCATCTGCACTCCTTATCTGGCTGGAGAGGCTGCTCTCCATCATATTGCATACTAGGAGATGTCAAGCACTCCAGCCAATTGTGGAGTAAGGTGACAGTGATGACAGTCCAGTGGGTGGAGACTCTGTTCTCAATGTCTATAGGCTTGACAGCCATGGGCCAGGTTGTTCCCACCCTCACCCCAATCATGGTACCCCCAACCTTTTGTATCCATCACCGTCCCTGTTTCTTGTCTTGTTTTTCTTTGCAATTGTTTCCTCACCTACCCAACTTACCTGACCCAGACATACCTACATCTCTTCACCAACATTCCTCTCCCTCAAATAAAAAATAAATGGGCACCTGTCCCTTAAAAAATAATTCAATACATAGCTCTCCATTTCACACACGTGTCCTTTTGACACACTTGATTTGGTCTAATTGGCTATATAACATGATTGTGTTGTGGTCATCCCTCTCTCTGGAGGTAACAGTCCAAATTTAGTTAATATTATGCACATATTTTCAGTTTACACTGTTAAAGAAATTGATAGCTATGGTTCTTTCTCCCTCCATCCTGCACATTTCTGTTCTGCTTTCTCTTTGTTCTTCCACCTGCTTGCTCCCCATTTCACCACTTTCCTATCTACCCCATTTTAACATCTTTAATCTGGTCAAAAATTAGAATCACACACAACACACATAAGTTACTGCAAAAGCAATGGATCCCTTCACTTTTTGGGTTCCATGTTTGTGCAGTGGTGCACATCATGCACAGCAATGGTAAGCAGTGGAAAATGATGCAGTTACTTCAGTGCAATGGACTTCACCCTGCAACATTATGCCAACACACAGCTATACATGTACTTTAAAGAATTAATGTAATTGCTTTATCAATGTTTAACTAAAAGCATTTAAAAGTATTAGATAGACCTGGATTCGAACCCAGTACCATCTGGGCCCAAAAAAGAATCTATCACTTCATTAACATGTGCTGCTACAGAGTCAGTTAAGCAGCAAGTGTGTTCATAGACTCAATACTAACTGTCAGACTTTAGCATTGTGGCTTGCATTTGTGCACTGCTTAGCTATGTGAAAACATGTGTATCTCACATACGTATACATTTTGTTAACCATCGCCCAAACCAGCTGTTCACAGCACTATGGAAAAGTAAATATTATTATGTATTACTGCAGTGTACTGTCCATTTCCTGTCTATGACATGAAATTACATGTGGAAACACTAAATACTGAATGCCCTATCTAACAATATGTCACCTATTTACAATACAGCCATGTGTTGCCACACCCCAAACATTGAAACCCTGGTGTCTCAGTACTTTTTCCACACATATATCACCTATGCTACAGAAATTAATATGAAATGCTGTGTGATATGCAATGCACATTAATCTGGTAACATGCAGAACTACAACTATTGACCCACAAGCCTAAAATATTTTATCTGCAAAGCTAGGGAAAGAATCAGCATGGACCTTAGCCACAGGGACATAGGTGACCTTCAACACATTTGACCTGATCCATTCAGTTTTTGTCAAGAGAAGAGCTTGCTTATTGAACCTTGTGGATGTCTTGAGGGATAACAGAATATACCACCTATGTTGAGAGATCCAAGGCTTTTGCTACTATCCCCTATTCATGCCTCATAGTGAAGATCTCCCATCTGAAAATTAGGCTATACAGTACTAGATGGATAGCCAACTTGCTCACTGACAGAACACACCCTCTCAAATCTGGGGACTGCATTTCCACCACTAGCCCATTTATCAGTGGAATACCCCAAGGATCTGTGCTGGGTCCTCAACTGTTTGATGGCCTGTGGTTTACCAAGTTTGCAGATGACTGTTACCTGGATGCACTTACATAGAGTCCACCAGTGATGGTAACATACTACAGAAGGGGCTGACACAGACAAATGATTGATGCCAAACTCACAGACTGAAACTTAAAGCAAACAATGCCACATTGTACCCTTTGGCAATGAAGTACTCTTGCTAATAATAATATACATAGCACCCCTCTAAGCCCAAACACAGTGTTGTGAGACTTATGAACACATGTTGATAGCAAGCTACACTTTCATCAAATGCCTTATATACCTGAATAAGGGATACCCTTAAATAATTACATGAAGCACTATACAAGTTCAGATATTTTAATCTTTCATAATAATTTAAACTTTTATATGCATGGATGCCCTTGGTCTATTTCCAGAGTACTCTTTCTAATTTACTCATGCTATATTTTGTAAGATCTCCTCTAGTTTGTATCTAATGTAACTTACATACAATGATTTAATCTTTTTATAATTTTTTTATACAGTCTATAGCTGTACAACTATCATTAAACAATTGGTTCATATGAACAGAAAAACCCAAAGATGGATGTATCCATATACCAAGATCTTTAAATGAATCCACAGTTTCAATTACTGTATGCTATATTAAATATTCTTCCTTTAAATTGTGTCCATATGCCTAGTTTTTTTGTAGTATTTATCAGCACATTTTTTCTCCTGGGACCAAATGGCTGAAATAGTCTTGTCTGTAACATATGTAATCAGTCTACCCATTTTCAAGTCATTTACATACAAACTGTAGAAACACTTCAGATGAAAAGGATAGATCAGAAAAATACAATCTAAACATGTATGGGCCTAGAACAGAGCCTTGTGAGACACCCTCACTGTAACCTGTCAAACTGATGTATGGTACTTGCCATGTCCTATTTGTAAGCCATCCATCTATCTACAACCCCTTTTCCCATATTATCAAAATTATATTACTATCTACTTATTATCACAATTTATGGATCAGAGTTTTTGTGTATGGTCCTATCAAAGGCTGAAGTTAAGTCTACATAAATTATATCACAACACAAGTTTTCATTTATAGGTGTCATTATAGTATTATAGAACATTATATTACAAGTAGCTATATATCTATTTTTAACATATGAATAGTGATACATTATTTCAAGTCTCATACTTTCCAACTCTGAGATTAATTTATCAAAAATAACCTTCTCCATTGTTTTCCAAAAAAAGAAAGCAAACACTGGTCTGTATGACTCTGGGTTTGCCCTATTTTCTTTCCGTTAAAGATGGGTGTATTCAGTCCTTTGGAGCCTCCTTGTACTGAAATGACCTAGTGAACACCAGAATTAATGGCACTGAAGTTCCTTTTGAAGTGTTCTCAGGTCAGGTCATTGTTCCTACTGTCTCCTCTCTGTGCTTTGTTTGGTCCAGTTTGGATAGTTCTTTTAAAATATAATTTAATTTCAGTATCTGAAGTCATCTGGGTATTGCTAGCACAATTTATCACCCTCTTTATGGACCCAACTATTTTGCATAAGATGATGTAAATATATCTATAATCCATTATGCCTGATATTTAGTTTGTATGTCCAGATTATTTTGGTTTTCAAAGTTATAGTTTGTCTTTTATATCTCTTCTTAATTATGTATCTTGTTCTTATAGAAACATATCCTCCTGAGCTTGTATGCCTAGATCCTGATGTTAAACAGCTTATTTTGTATTCAGTTCGCTTTCAAAACTTGTCACATTTGTTCTGCAGTGCTCCCACTGAATGCATCACTTCAATTTGTTTTACATAGTAACTGTTTTGCTTCTATATAGTCTGCTATTATTCTTCTCTGCATTATTTTAGATCTAATTTTCACAGAATTATCTAGCAAATAGTCTAATATTTCTAACCCAAACATCACTGCACATCTAATGTGGTAAAACTTGACATGAAGTAACAATCATCTCATTACAAACACAAAAAATGTCTAGCATGTCCCATTCCCTTGAATTTTTTTTTTTACAATTTTGTTTACAATCTGCAATAATTGCTGTTACTAATATTGTGGAATCAATTTAATTCCAGTCTGGTTCTCATAATCTTAACTCCTCAGCTGTTACTTTTTCTTTCCTGTATTTCATAAATGAATTCCAGTAGGCCTCTTGGCCATTATTAGTTGATGTTGCTGGTCTATGCACTCCAACAATTCCAGTCTATTCCAGGAGTGTCTTTATAGTCATAGTCACACAATCCAACATAAAAAAAAATCACACAGTAAAAAAAAAAAAAAAAACATTTATACCCTGACAGAACTGCTTTTCTATTTATTCTTCTTTAATCATGTTTTGCATGCAATAAAAACATAGATTTTATGTAAGCATACCAATCAATCTTATATGACTATAGCAAAATTTGCAATAAAAAATCTTATTACTAATGCTTCTAGCATTAACAAACAGCACAGATAAATCAAGTTTTGCTATGTGTGAACTGTTAAATTTTTGTCCTATCAAAAATCTTGTCTTGTGTACTTCTATATATCTGCTGCAGACATTGTTTCCTTGTCTTGACAAGTGGACTCCATCCTGTTTAAACATGTGCCCAAAATTAAGCTTGGATGCTGTCATTATTACCCCTCTTTATTGTTAATTGATTAAGACCCCACATCCATGCTATTGTGTGCAGTACTGCATACATCATCATGTCGGTGAAAGCACATGGCAGATGCTGTTCATGACAGGGAATAAAAGTACAGTCTGAAACTGAAACCATATAAAGGGAGAGAGATTACAAAACCTTAAGATGTACTGTCTTGAAAAAGTATGCGAGTCAAAGAAATCCATACAAAGTAAGTGGTTGCCATGTTTCAAAAAAATGTGCTGAAGAAGAAGAAAAATAGGATAGTTTAATACCGAAAGTCACACGTCTCACAACAAATGGAGTTTTTTTCTATAGAACTGGGTCAAATGAACATACTGCTCTGGTGGAGTAGGGAAATAAAGCCCTGAGCATGACACATGACCCCAGTTTGATTAGTGGTTCATGAAACTTGATGGTGTCATATGGGAGAACAAGAGCATCTGTTGGGAGGGGAAACATGGTGAGCACCAGAACAAAACAAAAATCTGGGAACTGAAACGACACCACTTGACTTTAATAAAATAAAATAAATATAAATAAAATGCACAGTACGATGAAGCTCTTTTCATCTAATCAAATTACTAGACTTCCTCAGATAACAATGTGCAGCACAGTTTCCACTTAAATACTTTTTCACCCCACCTTGATTGATTAATTGATTCCAAGAGCTCAATGGCTAATTGGCTCATAAGCAGACATCTCGCTACAACAGGACAAGAAGTTACAAAATAAAGATAGTTAACAGATGCCAAAAATGCTTATAAGTTCTAGAAAATTTGAGTTTGTTCTCACTGCCCTCGTCAGTACTATGATATACATAAGAGTAAGATGCTGTAACAAACAAGGAAAATGATTTTACTAGAAAGGAAATTCACCATCCAGTGGGAATAACACAGTGGCATAAACTACAACAATGACAGGACCAGTGCAAATGTGATGTTAGTTCAAGACATCATGCCTGTTGGGGATGGAAGAGTAAAGAGGTACCATTAAATAACTGCAATGAAAGTTATTTTTTCTGAAAAAAAAAACAAACAGCAAGTTTGTGAGAAAATAAGTATCAACATTTTATAAAACATTCCACAAAATGTATTATCAAAAAAATTTCAATGGCTTTCTGCAATGTTAGTACAGGCTATGACTAAAAGGAGTCACTGGAAATGTAAAACCTGAATGTTATTTTTGAGGATTTAAAAATTTGCTTTTTAATAGCAGAAAGATAAAATCATGCTTTCATAGAAAATAGTTTAGGGGCATTTCACTGAGAAAAGTCTGATTTGATGTGCAGTTATTTTACAACCATTTGTCAAAAATGGTGTATAGTCAGAAACACTGTTTCAAAGCATAGCTCATGTAACTTCTTTTGCCCCACACTCTTGACATGTAGAAGTGTCAAGACCTTCTCAGCTACTAAATATAATTAACTGCCAGGCTGCTTGTAGTATCATATAAAAAAGTTAAGTTAGTAATGGCTGTGGTCCAGCTTTCAGAGTTGGCATCGCCACTTCTGACAATACCACAACAAATAAATGTCATACAGACATTCCTGGTGAGAACTGCTCTGTTATTACTTACATTTCTATAGTTTTTGTTTATGAAATGTTTAGTATTTCACCTGGGCTGAGGCTGAAATTGGTCAATACTAATTGGAATTGCCAAGATATGGTAAGGTCTTGCCGTGTCTAATAATGGTGGCTGCCAGAAAAGCAATTACGAGAAAATGGAAATCAACATCTAAATCACCTATACTGGAAGTAGTGACTATAGTAACAGAGATAAAACATAACTGGAACTGAGATCTTTAGAAAAGAGTAGGAACAAACTACACAGGAAAAAATTGGGAACTGTGGGAACGATACATACAAGGGAAGGATGAGGTCTAAAAGGTGGCAGGACATAAGTGAGCTATGTAATGTTTGAGTGAGAAAGACTAGGTAGAGTATAAGTGATGCATAAGGTCTGCAACTGGGAGTGTATCAGTATGGTTTGTGATGTAAAATGCTTATGACTAGGATTGTGTCAATCTGGTTTGTTTTCATTTATATAAATGTATGATTGCCTATGTAGTAAGTGATAGTTTAATAATGATGTTTCTTGTTTAAAAAGAAAAGGAATTGAATAACTTACATAATATTGCTTAGGTTATATGATATATAGCAATATATGTGAACTATAATGTTTGTTATGTTAATATAGTTTGATTACTTTTATATGAATACAAATTTGCCTATGTCACAAGTGATAATTCAATAAAGGTATCTGAAAAAAAATACTGATTGGTGCACTCCCCAAGTAAACAAATATAAATCAATTAATAAAAAGCACTCTCAAATATCTGTACAAAGTCTTCACCTCTGAAGCATTCAATAGGCATACCAGAACTTAACTATTAAAAACTAACATCATAAACAAGGAATTCTCTATCACCAAAGTTATCCACAGCAATAATACTCTGGCAAAATTATTTCAGCAAACTATTCTTTATTTCTAAAATTTCAGTATAGGTTTGCTATGAATAATCATGTGCCATTAAAATGATCCACATTTATTTGACCTCAAAACATCTAAACCTTGGGAGATCACTAATTAGAACAGTGATACTCCCAACTTTACAAAACACAAAAATATATGTTTTTAATAGACAAGCCCCCCTTTCACCACCCATAACGTAAGGGCAATCCCCCATATCTCTAAAGTGTATAGATACCAACTCAGAGATTGCATAAACTCAAGAGAGGTTGCAGAAAGTAATAAAAGCATAATACTCACCTTGTCAAAGACTCCAGTGGCCTTACAATTATGATGTTCTGAGTTTGAATCAAATAGCTGCTGAAAAATAATAGGTTTTCAAAACAGTTTTCAGCAGTTTACCTCCATGGGACAAAGCAAAAGATAATTAGGGGAAATGGCAAATAGAAGATACTTTATAAAAACCGGTACTATTAACTTAGAAAGCTGATAAAAAGGAAGTGATATGACAAGGATTTTTCTAAAGTAAAGGCATACCTCTCAAATGTTTTTTCGGAATGTTCAGATTTTTGCTTCATATTTTTGTCCTAGTACTCCAAAATGTGTGGCTCTCTGGGAAATCACTAATTATTAAAATCACTAAATAATTACATACATTTGATTCTACAAATTCCATGTTAACACAAATCCTTTTAATCTAACAACGTTCTATGTTTATAAGAGCAATATTTAAAATATCTTCCTATGTTTAGGCCTTTGTTTCCTCCAATTATTTTAGGCTTTGTTGAGATTTATTGCACTAAAAGGTTGAGAGGTATGAGTAAAGGATGTCTGTAACTGTAATAATTATCAGTCTTTACTATCAACATTTATTGATTATATCTGTAATGATTATCAGTATCTACTGCAACTGCCATTTTCTCAAAAAAAAATCTGATTTTAGGAGAGATGGATAATGTTATGATATGTTAATTTTTATATACAACTTCTGATTATTAGAGACAGTTTAGAAGTATTGTTCCCAAATATTAACTCTGTATTGTATTATTTTCAAATGTGTTTGATGTGTTTCACTTTTGGTAAAATTCTTTCTTAAGAAATCTGTGACTTGTGAGATTGTGAGAAAAACAATAACTGAGTTATTTTCCCTGCTGTTTTGTTATATACCAACGATACCAACTCTGAAAGGGAAAATATTGTTTGTCAGTGGGCACTTGCTCAACGCTCAGAATATTGGTACTGGAAGGTTGCCAGTGTCTTATAACAGCAGTTTAACTTGGAAAAAAGCAAACACGTAAGTGCTGTGCTATTATCCCTTAATCTCTCTTCCCTGAATTTCTGTGATCTTATAGATGATACACACATACACACACACACACACACACACACACACACACATGTGTGTGTGTGTGTGTGTGTGTGTGTGTGTGTGTGTGTGTGTGTGTGTGTGTGTGTGTATATATATATATATATATATATATATATATATATATATATATATATGAGTGTAGCTGGAATAACTTAAACAACATAAGATAGTATAAGGATCACCAGAGAAATATCTAAAAGTAAAAATATCTAAACTCAGAGTTGGTACATATAATTAGCTGAGAAAAATTTGTAGTGGTTTTATATATGGTTAGATTATGTCACATTTTTCAGTGTTTTTGCAGGAGGCCAAACCCCAAACCACCACTACAACCCTGCTAATTATATATACCAACTCAGAGGTCACATAACACTGGGGAAAGGGCATACACCCTCTCATAGTATAACTTTAATTTTGTCAATGTTTTGCATTTAGATATTTTTCACTTAAGGTATTTTTCTGCTGATCATTTTGCTGTCAATCTAATGTACACCTATATGTGTATATATATATATATATATATATATATATATATATATATATATATATATATATATGTGTGTGTATGTGTGTTTTATATATATATATATATATATATATATATATATAAATATAAATATATGTATGTGTGTGTGTGTGTGTGTGTGTGTGTGTGTGTGTGTGTGTGTGTGTGTGTGTGTGTGTATATATATATATATATATATATATGTGTGTCATTATTATTACTTGAAATAAAGAAAATATCAACAGCAAAAATATATAAACTTAAAAATACCTAAGCACAACATATTGAAAAAAATCTAACTAAATCTAAATTAATGTTTTCCAGATGGGCAAGACTCCCTGCGTCCACCATACCCCCCCCCCCACCTGTTAATTATACATACCAACTCTGAGGTTGCTCAACAATGAGGAAAGAGCATAAGTCTTTCACTGGTATAACTCTGATTTTTCAATATTTTGTGCTTAGATATTTTTGCTGTTCATATTTTTGAGTTTAGATATTTTTTTCTATAGATACTTTGCTGTTTTGATTATTTTAAATATACCCATACTTATATATATCAACTATTACTACAACTATACATATAGGCACTTAATACTGTCACTACCAGCTTTGGTCATCATCTGTATTTTCAATAAAATTTTGGTCGACTGGAGATTTGACAATGAGAAAGAAAGCAGTATTTCTGAGCTATTAATATGTTCATTTTATTTTTATTCAGAATTTATTAAAGTGAACAATAGAAAATACAGTAATAACAATGGAATGTAAATCTTTTCAAAGTGAATTAAGTAAAGAACAAACCACTGATTGAGGTATAAATATATACAAAATTTAGCCAAACAATGCAAAACAGAATGACACATGTGCCTTCACATAAAGTAAAATCTTTTCAAGTAACTAGCAACTTCACATACATATACGCAAGTATTCACTGAAAATTCTTATTCCCTTTAAATAGGCCTGAAGTATAAGTCCAAACTGTGGTATCTTCAAAGTACATTTACATCAAACAGGAATTTCACTAGTAAATACAGTGTTACTAATAATACTAAAAAATATATTCAGAGTGTGTCAGTTATCATAGCTTGTAGATAAAACTGGTTTACAAAGCTATAGCAAGTTCCTCAAATAATTCTAGATTTTATGCCCACTTTAAAAGGTTGCGGGGATGACACTATGCCATACACAGAGGTTAAATCTGGCACGCTGTTCTTATCAGGCCAAAAGAATTCAAAGTGTCTCAGAAGAGTTGTGAAGAAGAAGAAAAGCTCCATCCGAGCCAGATTCTCACCCAAACATGCTCTTAAACCTGCAAAACAAATAAAAAAATGAGACCAGCTAATCAGTGATAGTAAATAGGTACTTATTGGAGGTGAGAACAGCAATGTTACTATAAAGACATACCCACATATCAGGTGCTTCCACACTGACCAGTGTGATGTTTCAAAACGTTAAAGAGGGGAATCTGCCACAACATTGGTTAGATTCAGTATTAATAAGCTTTCTGAAAATTGAAAGCTATAATTTTTAAGTAGCTTATATTGTGCAGTGTGATACAGTGTTATGGGCTGAAATATGGCTCTCAAACTGTTTTGTTTCATATTGCAGCAAAACATTTTCATGAATGTGGTACCATTCAACAAACACCATTTCTTTAAGCTAATCCTTGCTAATAAAAAAACAACAAAAGTACCAAAATCCAACACAGCAGACTGGCAAAATAAAATAAAATGAAAACTTTAATTCAGAACAGAAAGAGGTTCCGCGGTGTATCAAACAGCTTTATCAGACTGATTCTTAAAAGTACACACTAGGTTTAAATAGCTACCATAAAATCAATTAACACCATCACTAAAAACATTTTAAAGAAACAGTCTCCAAATAATTTAACTTAGATGAACATCAGTAAAAACATTAAGAAAAAGCTCATATTTGGAATACAAACTGACAAAAATACAAAACATTTAACATCTTAGTGTTTAAGTGGTCTTGCCTTCAAGAATGGTTTTAATGAAACAAGCTCATTTAAACCTGGTTCTTTATCTACATTCAGTGACAGAATCCATTTCTGTTCAGAAGATTCTGTCCTGTTCCTAATATCCACCCCTCTTAATTTCTCTGAAATTATTTCTAGCACAAGAAAGCTGAAGGTATGGTCAGCACCAAAATTCATTACATGTTTAGCAAGGGCATTGGTATCTTTCTTATTTTTAATATCCTTCTGATGTTCCAAGATTCTATCCTTAAGCTGTCTGTTACTCATACCTATATAAAATGCAAGGCACTTAGCGCAATAACTAAGATGTACTATGTTTCTGGTCTTATAATCAGCATATAAATCTATTTCTACCTGAAACTTATTATGTGAATATACATAATTCATACCTGTATGAATAAACTTATAGGCTGTACAATTCCTGCATTTACAAGTACCTTTCCTAGTCATTGTTAAAACCGTCATAGTAGTGGACGCATTATAGCATAGGCGCCTCTTCAATGATCTATTATTTTTAAAAGAGAAGTGTGGCACTGTATCTATAACACTTCTTAGTTCATTCTCTGTATTTAAATATCCCAGTTACATTTGATGATATCACAGACTCTAAAAATATCTGATGAGTATGTTAAAGGAAATCTAAGGACCTATGTTCTCTCATGTATATGAGTATCTTCATTTAACAGTGGTTCAGAAAAATAGGGCCTTCCTTTACTTTGTTTCTGTTTCAGTGCATCTGCTATGCATCTATCAGTTTCATTTATTAATTACCATCTATCTAAGAAATCTTTCTTCAGAGACTCAAGTGCTAAACTAAGCTGTTGATCCTTGTTATGGAGTCTCATGACCCTAAGTACTTGTCCCTTAATCATGGTCTTACGAAAATGCCTGGGGTATATACTACTCTTGTGAAGTAGACAATTCATCCAAGTGGGTTTTCTATAAATACTAGTCTCCATATGATTAAAGTTTGATTTCTTTACCATAACATCTAAAAATTAAATTTGCTCCCAGGAATACTTAAATCTAAATCTAAGAAAACCTGTAGATTGATGCAAGAACTCTACAAATTGTACACATTAAATACAAATTATACAAATTCTCTAAAAATTGTCTAGTTTTATACATACTTACTAATTCATTAATTAGATAATCAATTAATTAAATATTTAATTGAAATCAATTATTATTTTTGTCATAGCTTTTCATTTAATAAAAGAAAAAAAAACATAAACATTTAAGTATAAGCACTCTAATTGTATATATAAAGTATGTATTTATTGAAAAACATATATACATACATATATATATATATATATATATATATATATATATATATATATATATCTATATATATATATATATATATATATATATACATTTTATATGACACACTTCATTTAATACAATTATGCAAATGATTCTACTCAGGTTTGAGTGAGAACACTTCATTAAGACCTGGGGGGGGGGGGGGGTGTATGCATTAAAATACAATATCCATTTGTTTTCTTTCCTCTCAGTAACATTCTTAATATCCCCACCCCTTTGTGTTAAAACTACATTTTCTAAGATTAAACATGTAAACATATGTTGTTCATTGGTGTTCACTATGTGTTTATACAAAGAATTGCTAACAACTCTTCTTATCTCAGACATGTATCTGCTTATGCATTTTTTTAACATTTGATTCATTTTTCCTATATAAAATGCTGGGCAGGATGCACATCTTACCATGTAAATAAGATTGCTCGTGTTACAGTTACCATATGCTTTAACATGAAACTCTATCTGTCTTAAAGGATCTATAAAACCTTTATTTGTATGTATAAGTTTGGAAAAAACACATCTTCCACATCTGTAGGTACCTATTATTTCTTCTTCTTTCGGCTTTTCCCAGTTAGGGGTCGCCACAGCGGATCACCTTATCTGCTCATGATTGGCAGTGGAGTTTTACATGTCGAGTTGCCAGCCTGGCACCCAACCTTCCACAGAAGGCACACACACACACGCATTCATGCCTAGGGCCAAGTTAGAGTGCCCAATCCACCTACAGCATGTCTTTGGGATGTGGGAGGAAACCAGAGCACCCGGAGGAACCACTACTACTATTAATGAATTAGTAAGTATGTATAAAACTAGACAATTTAAATCTATGGAAACTATCACCTGAGGAAGCAGATACACTCTGTGAAAGTACTTTGTACTTATGTCACTCATTTTATTTGTGAGAATAAAGACAACTATTTCAGCTCACTGCTTTTGGTTAATATTTTTGGAATATTTACTGGGACTGCTATTGACCTACCAACTTGGAACTTGTTTTCTTTTTTACTCTTTGTGTGGTCTACACAGGTTGGTATGCAATGAGCTCAAGTTATATCATCAACGAGCACAATGGCTCAAACATCTATACAGTATATATATATATATATATATATATATATATATATATATATATATATATATATATATATATATATATATATATATCACCTAAAAGAGGTTTCTGATAACCCTCTATTAAAAGATTTAGAAGTTACAGTGGAAGATAATATAGAAGAGGTGATATCACCATTGAATACCAAGGAATACAAAAGTAAGCTAACTAACTTTCAAAAAACTGTTCAAAATTTTAAAAGGTTACAATGGCAGAGACTGTTGTTTAATGCATACCTAAAGCTTAACATCTCCCCTAGAGGTCTCTGCATACTAAAAATGCCAACATATGGAAATCTTTATACAGATTTGTTAAACCAATGGCAAAAGTTAAATTTGAATCTCTCCATGCAATATATGAGGCTAATGAATGAATTATTTGAGCCTAAAGAACAATGGCTCAAGGAAGAAATCACTGGCCTTTATAATGAATTATCTGAGAAAAGTGACAATACTGTATATTCAACTTTATTGTCCGAAACACTTGATAAACTAATGAAGTATGAAAATATATTTATACAGCAAAAAAAACGTAAGCTTAGATGAGATTTGAATGACTTTAAGTCAGGAAATGTGTTTTTCTGGCCGAGGAAGAAAAACACCAATGACTACGAGAAGGGCTTAGAATCATCAGCCAATCAGCATGTGGTTAGCGAGAAGGAAGACACAACACCAACAGTGCGAAATGGAGAGGACTCTGTCGAAAATGTTAACAATACAAAAGATATTACCACTAATGTACTGTAACCACAAAATGAACGAGTGTCTGTAGATGCCAACAGAGTATCTGCCTTGGATCCTGTGGGAACACTGATGCATGCCAACCTGAATGCAACCAATTTTTTATCTCAAAGAGACGAACCATTTCCATTACCACCAAAATGAAAACGTTCCTACAGCCAGCGAGAATGGAAGAGAAGCAACCAGGTCAATTGAACTACTGTGAAACAGGTACTGTAAATGCAAACATTGTTTTTAATATCTCTAATATGAATTAATTGACAATGAAACAGCAGTACTCAATCAAGGTTTAACCTTTAGGTTCATAGGTTCATAGGTTTATACTAGGCTATCTGCCCTAAGGCATTTACAAGCCTAGCCCAAATTTTTGTGGCTTACGCCACCCCTTATATGAAAAAATACTGTGCCCATTAGTTTGTTGTGCCTCTGTCCAGCAGTGACACAGAGATGATTCCTGGGGTAAACCTACGATCTCCCATCCACAGGTCTAGATTTCTCTTGAACAGAGTCAGCGAGGTGCTCTGCCTCACATGGACCGGGATTTTATTCCACAGCATAGGGAGTCTCTGAGTGATAAATCTATCCCTCCAGCACGTCCTATTTATATCCGTGCTAAGGTTTAAGTCGCTTGCTCTAGTGGTTTTGGTGGATTTGGATTTTTGAGGTGGAGCATGTCCATTAATTCTGGGTTGGACATGGCCTTGTATGTCAGGCACATGTCACCTCTGAGCAGGCGGTATGCGACTGAATAGAGCTGGAGTTTCTTCAATCTGGCAGCATATGACAGATTTTGGAGTCCCTTTATCCTTTTGGTGAGGAACTTTTGGGGTCTCTCCAATTGCTGCAGATGTCGGGTGAGATACATCCCGAATGGGGCATTGTACTCGATCATTGGTCTGATAAGTGAAGAGTACAGGGGAACAATGACCTCACTAGATCTGGATGTGAATCCCTTCATGATCAGGTGGGCAATGTAGAAGGTCTTTCTAACCACTTTAGCAATGTGAGTGTCAAAAGAAAGGCCACTGTCAACCTGGGTCCCCAGGTCCCTGATAACCTCTTCTGTGCTTAGTGGATTGCCACCTATATGGTAGCTTGGGGTTACCTTGTTTTTCCCGAAGGGTATGACTATACATTTTTTAGCGTTTAACTTCAGGCCATGGCTCTGGCACCAGCTATCTGTTTCCGTGAGTCCCTTCTGAAGGATATCCATGTCCGATGCACTTTCCACTATGGCGCCCAGTTTGCAGTCGTCTGCAAACTTTGTCAGCCAAAGTCCTCCCATGTTGGCCTGTACTTCTGAGAAGTAGATGCCAAACAATAGGGGGCCAAGGACCGAGCCCTGTGGGACACCACTTGTGACCGGCTTGGAGTCTGACACAGCGCCAGCAACTCTAACCCTGTGGGTTCTGTCCTTAAGCCAGTTTGCAACCCATCTTGTGACATATGGGTTTACATTTAAGCTGGTAAGGTTTTCTACAATACCCAAGTGGGGTATTGTGTCGAAAGCCTTTGCAAGGTCAAGGTAGGCTGTATGGACTGCCTTTCCCTCATCAATGGCCTTGGTGACTGTTTCGAAGAAGTCGATCAAGTTCAAAAGGCATGATCTTCCCTTGACAAAGCCAAACTGGGTCGGGTCCAATGTCTGCAAGTCCCCTATATCTTTGTTTATGAGCTCCATTATGATCCTCTCCATAGCTTTGCAGACTAGACTTGTTAAGCTTATGGGGCGGTAATTACCAGGGTCCGTAGAGGCGCTGCCTTTGTGGAGTGGGACCACAGTTGCCATACGCCACTCCTTGGGCACATATCCTGTGGTAAGGCTGAGATTAAACAGCTGCCTTATGTGCGGGTTTAATTCCTCATTTAGCTTGTGTAGCACACAGCCGGGGACACCATCCGGTCCCATTGATGCTGTGTTTTTAGCTTTAGAGAGAGCAGCTTTCACCTGCACATTTGAGATGTCCGGGAGGCTACACTCGGCTGGGATAGTTATCTCTCCTTTGGGGGGGAGAGGGGGGTGAAGTTTGCACTGAACCTGTCTGCCAGTATGTTGGCAATGTCTGTGGGTTCAGTGATTTTTGTATCATTTTGGACTAATTCTGAGCATATCTGGGAGTTTCCACCCAGGTTCCTAACATAGCTGAAAAAGGCCTTATGATTGTCCTTTGAATCCATGGCAATTTTTCTTTCAAAATTGGCCTTAGTTGATTTTATGAGTGCTCGTATATTTTACTAATAATGATCAGGGGTGACTTCCCTTTTATGGATTTTGTTCTATCATGTAATAGCTTTCTCCTCTTATTGTAAAGTTTGTTAATGGCTGGGGTCCACCAGACTGGACGTTTGCCCTTTGTGGAAAGAGTCTTGGTTTTATTTGGGATTGCCTGATCCATGCAGTCCTGGAGGTGTTCATAGAAGGCATTTGTAAGGGCTTCCAGCTTGGGTTGTGGTTTCCACTGGCTCAGGGGCCTTGAAGGATACCACACCAGTCTTGAGTAGTGTGAAGTTTGCTTTAGAGAAGTTCTTCACTATGGTCTTTTTGTTTGGGGTGGGGGCGGGATGTGGATTTCCAGTGAGATTAGTTTATGATCAGATCTCACCAATGAGGGATATACTTCCGGTGTGGAGCATTTTGTCCCCATGTTTGTGACAATGAGATCTAGTATATTTTCTCCTCTCATGGGAACAGTGACTAGCTGTTCCATGGCATTTGAATTTATGAACTCCAGGAACCATTGGGCTAGAAAGTTAGGGCTTGAGTAATGTTCCCAGTCTATATTCGGGTAGTTGAAGTCACCCAATATGATGGTGTTTGGAGATACATTTATACCCTCCAGTGTCTTCAGGAAGGCTGTGTGGGGTTCCTGAGTTTGAGAGGGTGGCCTGTAGCATGCTATAATTTGTAGAGCAGTTTTGCCTATGGTTAGTTGCACCTGGATAGTTTCCGAAGCTTCGTGCGTTGCCACCAACCTGGAGGTGTGGGTATCCTTTATGAATATGAATACACCCCCTTCTTTTGTGGTGTGGTCCGGGTTTTGGGGCCGGAACGCATGATATGAGGTAAAACCTAATAGTGCCGGGGTGCTCTCAGGAGCCTTGAACCAGGTTTCAGTTACAGCACAGACATCGATGTTCTCCATACTGAGAAGAGCCTCGAGTGCGTGCATTTTGAGATTTAGACTTCTGGCATTGAGCAGCATTACCCTCAGTTTCTTCCCATTTTTGTTTTCTAGGGTGGTAGGTATAGAATTTGAGCCTTGCCTAAAAAAGGCACTATGGGGGTGGCAAGAGCCTTAGCCAATATCCGGAATCAGGTGCAAGCCGTCCCTTGCGAAGCAGCGTGGCTTGTCAAGCATGTCATCCCAGGCAGACAGACACTGGATCCCCTTTGAATGACACCAGACATTAAGCCAATTGTTAAAGCTGATCATCTTGTCTCTATATTGTGGCATCATTCTTGGTGAAGGAAGGATACTGCTCAGGGTTAGGGTCATACCTGCCTGGGCTACATAATCAGAGAGCTCCTCTATGTCTCTTTTCATGTAGTCCAGGGAGGTACGTCTCAGGTCGTTCACACCAGCATGGACAATGACTGTGTCATATTTGTACTTGCCGTGGAGTGACCAGTGCTTGTGTTATGTGGCGGATTCTAGCGCCCGATAGGCAGCTTACTGTGACCCTCTCCTTGTTCAGCCTGGTGAGTGGGATGTCAGTGTGTCTGACTATGGAGTCACCTATGACAAGTATGTTTGGTGTTGTATTTGGCCTTAAGGGCGGTGACTGCTTTGCACACTGCTTTTGTGGTTTATGTGTTGCTTGTGGGGTGTCTTGAGGTAGCAGTTGTTTGGGTATCTGCTTTGGAGGCCTCTGCTGTTTAGGTAAATTTTACTCAGAGCCTCCGAGTATGTCTTTGTGTGTTTATGTGTTTGATTCAGTGGAGTGGTAGCATTATGTGAGGCTGGTTTTGTGGTGTGTGTAGTTGCCTTCTCCTCATGTCTGGTCTTGCCAGTCCTGAGTTGAGAGAGCTCAGCCTCCAGTTTGGCTAAATAGCTGCATCTCTGCAAGTATTTGTGTTATGTGGGAGGAGGAGAGGGTTGTCTGTGTACATGAGGCAGTTATAACATTGCCTCAAGATTCCCAGATTCACCAGCTGGACCGGAGAGGAGATTGACAACTGACCTTTGGACATGCTAGAATAATATTGGGAAATCCTTAATTGAAAACAAGGGCCAGTGGGGAGTGAGGTGTAGTGCTTTTAATTTTTAGTGCTGACTTATATAATTGCTTTAGTGAGCAAGTGCCAGGTAACTTGAGTGCAATGTGTTACAAGTAACTAAATGCAAAACGACAAACAGTAACTTTCTTTCAAGTGAAACAAGGAAATAAGTACAGTAAGCAATGCAGATATCCCTAGTGATCCACAGAAGCTGAGAAGTTGCATTAGGTGGAATTAGCTTCCAGGGAAATAACAAGCAAACAAACAACAAGCATATAAACAAAGCTAGATTCAGCAGGCCTGGATCTAGTCTATGCTAGAGCAAACAAGGTGTACCAATTTCAGTAAGATACAGTTCAAATATTCAGGCACTATAAACCTTTAACCAGAAATTCCCAGCTCAGAAGGGCAGAGTCCAGCCTCTTCTCCCACAAGAGTGCAGACCACGAACCTTCTTAATGTAAAATAACTGGCCTGAAGCCCAAGTGCCTAAACCAGAACTAATACACTTGGACACTGGGCTCTCAATCAGCAGTTCCCAACTTAGAAGGATGAAAGCTACCTGTCCTGCCACCACAGTGCTTGCCACAAACCTTCCTAATGTAAAACAACTGGTCTGAAGCCCAAGTGCTTAATCCAAAAGAATTGAATGATAGCTACACTTTAATCAAGTTACAACCAAGCAGTAATAAATACCATTGAACACTTTGTGCCAGCAACCAGTATGGACATTAGAAAAATGTTAACAAATTTTTAATTATTTGTGCGGAAACTGCATTTGCATGTGTTTTTTTCTTCTACACAATCTAAGGAATCTAATCAATGTTTTTTTAATAATAAATGCTATAGAAGTAGTACTTTTGTACCCCCACAGAATCAAGTTATCAGTATGTTTGAAAAAATGGTTGAGAAAGATATTTATGCATTTTATAATAGCCATCATAAGAAAGGTTTCTTTAATTTAAGAGAAATGGAGTATCAGGCCATAGATTTTTTGCAATACAATGACAATATTATTATAAAACCAGCAGACAAGGGAGGGGGAATAGTTGTTTTAGAGAAAGACTACTATAATAGGACTATGATAGCTATGTTAAAGACTAATGATTATGCATGCATAAAAAAGTCGGATGTTATATATATACGACAAATATTTGCTAACAAACTTGAAGAACTTTTTATAAAAAGTATAATTACTGAGCAACTGTATAAGTATTTGCTTATAACAAAACCAGTTATTCCAATAATATATGGAGTTCTGAAAATACACAAGGACTTATTAAAACTACCATTATGTCCCATAGTTTCAGTGATAGGATGGGCCACAGAAGCTATATCTAAGTATCTAAAATCTGAATTAAAATGTATATTAAACACATCTACCATTATTATTAAGGATAGTACAGAATTTTTAAAGGCACTTTATGAATGGAATGAAGTTAATTTGGTAGCTACATGTTATCTGGTCACACTTGATGTGGATTCTTTATTTACCTGTATTCTGAATACAGTAGGTATAGAAATGATTAAGAAATACATTAAGGCTGTTTTGCAACATTTAAAAGTTGATTTAATATGTGAATTACTACAGCTGATATTGGAAAATGCATTCTTATTTCAAAACAGATACAATAAACAAATGTCAGGAGTGGCTATGGGGACATCAGTAGCAAATACATATGCTAACAGTCATGAGTACTTGGGAAATGGATACAATTCTAGATTCAACTAATAAATATATAAATAAAAAAATATTATTCTACAAGAGGTTTGTGGATGATATTTTTCCCATTTGGGATGGTCCACTATACCAACTGAATGACTATATAGAATATCTACAAAATAGTACTACATTCCTAAGTTTTAAGAAACAATTTGACTACAATGCTATGGATTTTCTTGACATTCATATAGAGAAAGATTCTAAAGGTAAATTAGATACATCTCTATATAAGAAAGAAGCAAAGAACACATTATTTGGCAGCAGACAGTATGCATCCTCCACATATCTTTACGAACATCATGAAAAATCAGATGGCCAGAGTTAGTAGGCTAAACACTTCTGATACTACTTGTGTTAAACAATTAGAAAGTTTAGCCAATGAATTTGAACAAACAAAAAGCATCAGAGATAAAACAGAAATCATATTAAATAGAGAGAATCTTTATAGGTTCATAGGTTCATAGGTTCATACTAGGCTATCTGCCCTAGGGCATTTATAAGCCTAGCCAGAATGTGTTTGGCTTTCGCCACCCATTTTAAATTTATTTTGCTATGCCCTTTTTCGAGGTTAGTATACTGTGCCTCTGTCTAACAGTGACACAGAAGTGATACCCGGGGTAAACCTACGATCTCCCATCCACTCATCAAGATTCCTCTTGAAGAGAGTCAATGAGGGACTCTGCCAAACCTGGACTGGGATTTTATTCCAGAGTGAAGGGAGCCTCTGGGTTATGAATTTGTCCCTCCAGTATGTCCTATTTATTTCAGTGCTAAGGTTCAAGTCTCTCGAGCGCATAGCTTGATGGGATTTGGATTTTCTGAGGTGCAGCATGTCCATTAATTCTGGGTTGGACATGGCTTTATACATCAAGGAACAGATCGCCTCTGAACAGGCGGTATGCCACTGAGTAGAGCTGGAGTTTCTTTAACCGGGCAGCATATGGCATCTGTTTGAGCCCTTTGATCCTCTTGGTGAGGTACTTTTGGGGTCTTTCCAGTTGCTGCAGGTGTCTGGTAAGGTACATCCCAAAAGGGGCATTGTACTCAATTATGGGCCTGATGAGGGATGAGTAAAGAGGCACGATGACCTCCCCTGATCTAGATGTGAATCCCTTCATGATTAGGTGGGCTATATAAAATGTTTTTCTAACCACTTTGGCCATGTGGTTGTCAATTGAGAGATTGCTATCAACTTAGGTCCCCAGGTCCCTAATTACTTCTTCTGTACTTAATGGATTACCACCTATGTGGTAATTTGTGGGCACTTTCCTTCTATTTTTTATGCACCAGTCTTCTCTAAAAAAGGATGAACTAATAAAATGACTGAGAAGCCTACTGTGCACAATGAATGTAAATATATTATTAATTATGATCAAAATACAAGGAACATAAGGAACATCATACGGAGATATTGATCTATATTATCACTTATACCAGAGGTTAATAGCTTAGGTGCCAGTCCAACATTTGTAAATAGAAAATGTGACATTATAAAAAATAAATTAAGCTACAAGGAATCACATAGTAGTAATTTAACCATAAAAAATAAATATTTAAGTACCTACATAAAAGTTTTATAGATCCTTTAAGACAGTTAGAATTTCATGTTAAAGCATATGATAACTGTAACACGAGCAATCTTATTTACATGGCAAGATGTGTATCCTGGAATCCAAAAACGTACCACGGAGCCCTTGTACCAGCAACAACAAGTAGGTAGTCTTAACGAATTTATTTATCACAAACGTTTTCGCCGCACAAAGGTGCAGCTTCCTCAGAGAAAACAAATTAACAATGAGGTAAAAGTGCACGCCCCTTTTATACAAAGCAAAAGGGAAATGACAACATGGTAAGGTGAAACTCATTGTAGTAATTGGTAAACAAGTAGAAGCCTTCACAAGAACAACTTGTTCCTCAAAGAGAAAATGCAAACATTAATTCATGTTAGTAATAAGCATTTCAAAGTGTGGAATGTTACCAAAGAAATAAACATAAAATTTAAAATGACATATTTAAAATTCTTAAAATATGTGAAAGAAATCATAACGTTAAAGTAAAAATTCAACATAAAAAGTCATTCAAATAGCAACTCATAAAAAAGTAAGTATAATATGCAGTAATGGATTAAATCTTAGTAAAAAAGTAACGATAATCCATTATAAGTATGAACCATAATTAGCAACTGTGTACCTTAAAGATATTATTGTATAAACAACAATAATAACTAAAATCTAGGCAGTATTTAACATGAGAGGTGCTACAACAAAGGCACGTCACATGAAGTCAGAAACAAAAAAATGTTGTATGTTTTAAAAAAAGTCTTTATGTATGCATAAGAAAGTAAGGAATATCTACAAAGGGGGGTACTACCTTAAATAGCTCCTCAATTTGAGTACTGCTGAGATGTTATATAGATGCCCAATAACTCTACTCTTAGAAGTACGTGAACTGGAGTGGCAACTGCGTTTAGACGCATTTTGCTACCCGGGTTTAAACGAAAACTGTAACATCTCAGCAGTACTCAAATTGAGGAGCTATTTAAGGTAGTACCCCCCTTTGTAGATATTCCTTACTTTCTTATGCATACATAAAGACTTTTTTTAAAACATACAACATTTTTTTGTTTCTGACTTCATGTGACGTGCCTTTGTTGTAGCACCTCTCATGTTAAATACTGCCTAGATTTTAGTTATTATTGTTGTTTATACAATAATATCTTTAAGGTACACAGTTGCTAATTATGGTTCATACTTATAATGGATTATCATTACTTTTTACTAAGATTTAATCCATTACTGCATATTATACTACTTTTATGAGTTGCTATTTGAATGACTTTTTATGTTGAATTTTACTATAACGTTATGATTTCTTTCACATATTTTAAGAATTTTAAATATGTCATTTTAAATTTTATGTTTATTTCTTTGGTAACATTCCACACTTTGAAATGCTTATTACTAACATGAATTAATGTTTGCATTTTCTCTTTGAGGAACAAGTTGTTCTTGTGAAGGCTTCTACTTGTTTACCAATTACTACAATGAGTTTCACCTTACCATGTTGTCATTTCCCTTTTGCTTTGTATAAAAGGGGCGTGCACTTTTACCTCATTGTTAATTTGTTTTCTCTGAGGAAGCTGCACCTTTGTGCGGAGAAAACGTTTGTGATAAATAAATTCGTTAAGACTACCTACTTGTTGTTGCTGGTACAAGGGCTCCGTGGTACGTTTTTGGATTCAAGATGTGTATCCTGCCCAGTGTTTTATATTGGAAAAACGAACCAAATATTAAAAAAATGCATAAGCAGCCACATGTCCGAGATAAGAAGACGAGTTGTTACTAGTTCTTTGTATAAACACATAGTGAACACTAATGAGCAACATATGTTTACATTTTTAATCTTAGAAAATCTAGTTTTAACACTAAGGGGTGGGGATATTAAGAATTTTACTGAGAGGAAAGAAAACAAATGGATATTGTATTTTAATGCATACACCCCCCCCCCAATCTTAATGAAGTGTTCTCACTCAAACGTGAGTTGAATCATTTACATAATTGTATTAAATGAAGTATGTCATATAAAATGTGTATATATATATATATATATATATATATATATATATATATATATATATATATATATATATATAATATATATACACATATATATATATATATATATATATATATATATGTGTGTGTGTGTGTGTGTGTGTGTGTGTGTGTGTGTGTGTGTGTGTGTGTTTTTCAACAAATACATACTTTACATTTACAGTTAGAGTGCTTATACTTAAATATTTATATGTTTTTTCGTGTATTAAATGAAAAGCTATAACAAAGAAAGAATAATTGATTTAAATTAAATATTTAATTACTTGATTATCTAATTAATGAATTAGTAAGTATGTATAAAACTAGACAATGGAAATCTATGGAAACTATTACCTGAGGAAGCAGATATGCTCTGTGAAAGTACTTTGTACTTGTGTCACTCATTTTATTTGTGAGAATAAAGACAACTATTTCAGCTCACTGCTTTTGGTTAATATTTTTGGAATATTTACTGGGACTGTTATTGACCTACCAACTTGGAACTTGTTTTCTTTTTTACCTGCATCTATCACATGCCTAGAGAGTACCAACATATCTCTCAGCATACCCCCTGGATTTTGCAACCCAGGTCATTAAATGACCCATGTAGCACCACCATGTTATAGTCATATTTGTCATAGAGAACTCCTGAGGGCCCTTGTAATGTCTGTGTTCCTGGCACCCAAAAGGCAGCTGACAGTAACCCTGTCCTTGTCCAGCCTGGTGAGTGGGTAGCCTGAATGCGTGGCAACTGAATAATCAGTCACTAATACATGATGGTATTGGTTTAGAATTTTTGTCAAAAGATGGCATAACATAATTTGTTGTTGTTGACTTGTTGTTGTAAGTGTAGATGGAATAGGTGAGGTGAGAGACTTTTACTGAGGCCTGATGTAACAAGTTCCAGGTGGCTTGACAAAGATTTTTTACGGCATCAGCGTGTGACCCTTTAGTGGGTTCTGTCTGAAAATGTGTTAGTGGTTAAAGAGAGGATGTGACTATCAGTGGCAGATTTAGGCATGGGTGCAGGGGCACGCACTGCCACCTTTTGTCCATTAGAACCTTTGTTCTTCATTTTTTTTAAATGTACCTAAGTTACGTTTTTTTTTTTTGCTGTCATGTAGACAAAAATTTGAAATGATCATATATGGACCGCTACCGTACATTTTTTTTTTCAGTTCGGGTTACTTTTTCCTCACAACCAGTCAATGCTGTGAAAAATCTCACCTAACTCAAATACATTGGAGAAGCGATTGGAAGTTGGAGAGTCAGGTGATTTATAATTTCCTCAATTGCTCCTCCAAATATATCGCTGTTGTAGTTGAGTTAGGCATGTTTTGGTGAAAAGAGCAAGTGTTGTGAGAGAAGCTTGCGGAATAAAAAATTCTAATAAGTCAGACTGTACAGAGTGAGTTCTGAACTCAAGCAACTGTTTGTTCCTGGTTGACAAGTCTGTGAGAGGTATTTTTTTTTTTTTTAATTTTTGGTTCAACCTTTGAGAGCCCCAATTAATTTTCTATTGTACCTGGAAAGCCTAACTCTCTGATATCTGTTGAAGGCAGGATGATTTTTTTTTTAACTAATGAGAAGACCAAAAGACCTCATTTAAGACAAAGTGGGTAGTTTTGTATGTGGGGTGGGAGAGGTGCACTTTTTTTATTATTTTGGGTCAACATGAATTAACCGCCAATACAATAACACTCAACAGTCCACCTTCACAACGTAGAACAAAGGGGCCAAATTTGAAATGCTTACCAACAACTTACAACTTAGAACTCTACACCATGGTTGCATTATTTTACTTCATGCACACAGAGCAGATTCATTTGATGAATTAATGCGATTACAGCTGTTAAACAATCTAATAACACTGAATATGAAAGACCCTTTCCGTGGAATAATGTGGACCGCGACATTTTTATGACTGAAAAAAAAATGAGAAGCGTTCCAAATAATGTGGTATAGTTGAGTTACAGTAATACTCTAGTTAACGCCATCACAAGCCTTATTCTTAAATTTTGTTTTTCTACAGAGGAATAATCTAAAACGTGAAATTGTATTTACTCTGAAGTCTCCCAATACTCTAGCCAGACTGCGAAATCTCAGTTAAACTTACATAGGAGCTGCCTTTTTTCATATGAAGGCTTTCCTCGAAAATGTGGGAACTCTGGTGTCTGCCTTCATAAAAAAATGTATTAATATGGCAACTTACAGTCTTGTTATCAGACTGGTGCTGTAATACAGATTTAACGCATTGCACAAGTCCTTTGGATGTCTGTGTTAAGGCGTGGTTGTAGAGAAATGTACCTGGCACTGTTACTTCTTCTCAGTCTGTTAAACTCACTATCCCGAGTTACAAGGTGCTCCCCTCTTTCAGTTTACTAAAGCCAGTGCACCACAAACACTTTTTTTTAAGCAAGTCTTCATGCTTATCAGTGTTTGCTGCTGGTGGGCGGGATGAGAATGAACAGTTGCACTCATCTGTTGAGGCTTATGATATCAATGCAGATGAATGGAGGAAAATCACAGATCTGCCCCTTAAAATGCACGGACATGCCAGCATAGTCTGCAATAACATTATGTACTTACCATGAGGCAAATACGCTGGCCAGTTAAACCACACCAGTAAAGATATGTACTCCTATAATGCGCCGGGAGGTCACTAGGTAAAACGTGCATCAATGACAATTGCTAGGTTTGGCCATCAAATGGCAGCAGTAGATCAGACAATATTCACCTTCTTAGGGATGTATGAGCCTTTCTGTGACATAGAGAAGTATGACCCTGAATCAGTGGACCCGATTAAAACCCCTACGGTATGACCGATTTTGCTATCGGAATAGCAGTGTTGAGGCAAGAAATGGCAAGATTCACAGCAAGTT